>NC_045435.1:60134314-60246909 GCF_002776525.5 Piliocolobus tephrosceles | reverse complement strand
GAAAAGAAAAGAAAAGAAAAGAAAAGAAAAGAAAAGAAAAGAAAAGAAAAGAAAAGAAAAGGGCAATATGCAAAGAGAGCAAAATGAAACATATCTCAAAGGAAAGTTCCACTGTAAATTTATTTACTTGATGTACACAGAGGAATTTGAATTAGGTCTAGTTTTTATGCCCACTTTAAAGACAAACTAATTGAAACCTGTTCAACCCTATAGAACCAGTAAATGTCAGGACCAGACCTGGAGACATACTCCCCTGGGTGCATATTTTATATCTTTTTCATTTTATCACCCCAAATCATTTACTCCTGAAGTAAATTCATATAGTATTTAACAAATATTTACAAAAGTTGACTGTAGTAAAAGTGTTATGTTAGCTGCTATGAAGTAGAAATATAATCACAAGTTTATCTTAATGAAGCATCTCCACTTTGTAGAAGGGAAATTGAGATTCTGAATCATTAAGGTTTTAAATGTCTTCACATGGATTGTATAGAATACAGAGTTGAGTCTAGGACTTATTAAACTGTATCTGTCACTCTATTGGTGTATTAGTCTGTTCTCATGTTGCTAATAAAGATCTACCCAAGAATGAGTAATTTATAAATGAAAGAGGTTTAATGGACTCCTAGTTCCACATGGCTGGGGAGGCCTCACAATCATGGCAGAATGCAAAGGAGAAGCAAAGTCATATCTTACATGGCAGCAGGCAAGAGAGCACATGCAGGGAAACTACCTTTTATAAAACCATCAGATCTTGTGAGGCTTATCCACTATCACAAGAAAAGCACAGGAAAAATCCCATCCCCCTGATCCAACTACCTCCCACTGGATCCCTCCCACGAAATGATGGAATTATGGGAGCTACAATTCAAGATGAGATTTGGGTGAGGACACAGCCAAACCACATCAATTGCTCTATTTCAGTTTGAGAACATACATCTGAATTTCAAGGAAATTTGACTACATTTGAAGAAATTGACTATCATTACTAATTTCTAATGGATGTTGCTGCATGTAATACTTTCTATATGAGAAACAAGATGTAAGGATGAAGATGGGGGATAAATACTCCATCTAGAAAGATCAAGGGTGCAGTCAAGGAAGAGTTGAACTTGATTCGGAACTGAAGAATATTTGGGATTTCAACTAGCTTGGACTGCAGCTAGGCACTCATAGTAGAGGAAAGGGCATGAACAAAACATGAGCTGACAAAATCACTCTAATGATTGGAAGAGTTTAGTAACCATTAAAGGATGTAGAGAAGGAAATAAGCTTTAGCTCTGGGTAATATCCAAAAGAAAAGTGAGGTTAAGGTCAGTAGTTACGATGGGGCATGCATGGCCTCACAGCATCAAGGATTGATTAGTTTAATTGTTTCTAGGTACTTTCAGCAGTTCCATGTTTCTCTCATGTTGAACTTGAATATCTACAGTAAGTACTTTTGGCTTTGACTTTTGTCTTGTTACATATACTTTTGTTTAGCTTTTCAGGGCATCTCCAAATATACTTATTCCTCATGAAATATTCTCCATCTTCTCAAGATTTTCTTACACATATTTTCATTTCTGAGTATAGTGGAATAAAATATGAAGAAATAATTTTTCACACAATTATATTCTCCTTTAGAGGTGAAAGAAGTTTTTTGACTGACTACATCTTTCAGAGAAATTCTATAGTCACTAGTAGATTCTTGCCTTTGAGAGGACAAATTTGAGTGTGTTCCACAAGTAAAATCAGAAATTGAGCTTTTTATTTTACTAACCAGATTAATGCTCTATTTCAGAAATGCAAATAGGTTGTACTTTTATTTTAACTTGGGGCTACTTTTGCCTACTATTTTGCCTACTATTTTGCTGGTTTTGTTGTTTTATTGCAAAACCACAATTACTATTACACAATGGAAGCTCCATCAGTGAAGATACTTTATCTACTTTATTTGCTGCTATATTATGGGGGTAAAAAATGCTTTGCATATGAGAACAAGTAATAGTGAAACTGGTTATTTTTAGCAGAGTCTGCATTATATATAGGATCTTTTATGAAGATCCAAATATGGTTATATAATCAATTGTTCAGACAAGAAAAACATAGATTAATTGAGTTAGATAATTAATAACCTATTAATTGAGTTAGATAATAGGTTAAACAATAAAACAAGCTATAATCATACCCCATTAGAAATACTTTTGTATAACAACAGTGTTTTAACATGTTTATTTGGATTATCAGTGACTATGGAAGTCAATTAAGTGTGGAAGCAAAACATGGTATTTGATGACATTACCAGCCCTGTATTGCTACAAATACATTCTATAATAGCACCAGACACATCATTCAGATTTTATGACAAGATGCAATAACCAGCCACCTGTGATGATAAAATATATTTTTTTCAAATAAAATTTCTAGCTACCTTTATTATGCATGTTTTCTGTGTTGTCTTGTAACATTAACTATGGACATCACATGCCAAGCGTGATAAAGAGAATTTCTTTAGAATCGAGTTTTATGACAAAGAATGTATTCCAAAGTAAGGATTTATGTTGATGGATAATTACGAGCCAGACCAACTACTTTGAATAACTTACATCAGGTCTAGGGTTAGAGAAAATGAGGAGAGAGTAGTACAATTAAGTGATCAATCCTAACTAGTCTATTTGTTTATACAATAATAAAAAAAAGTAGCTTCTATTGGACTGAAATTTTTCAGGTAAAATTTATGTTGTATCAAATTAATTAAATATTAAATGTAATTGCCTTAAATCAATGCATGCTTAGGATTAATACTAATTAAAAATATAAGGATGCAAAAAGATTTAAGACAAAGTGACAGTAAAAGTGATCTTCCCTCAATCTCTTTTTCTCCCCAGAGCAAAACCTGTTTATAATTTTAGTTTTTATGAGAGCTACTTATATAAAAAGGTAGGCAAGAAGAAATTATTTTTTCTACTTGTGTATCTGAAAGCATCATTTCTTTTCCTTCCTTCCTTCCTTCCTTCCTTCCTTCCTTCCTTCCTTCCTTCCCTCCCTCCCTCCTTCCCCACTCCTTCCTTCCCTCCTTTCTTCCTTCCTTCTTTCCTTCTTTTCTCTTTCAGTTCCTTCTTCCCTTCTCACTCCTCCCAAATTTAAAGTCATCTGTCCATTGTCTTTGTCATCCAGTATAGATTATAAGTAAATCTGATGATCTTCTCCTTAATAATGACTGTGCTTGTTTCCTCTCAAAAATGAGAAAGCTTTTGGGAGCTTCTTTTTATCTTAAGTGTTCTGAAATTTCAAGACAGTATGCCTGGGTTCTTCTTAAATCCTTTTGCTGGATATTCAGGTTTCAAATCAGAATGTTTATGTCCTTCTTCATTTCTGCAAAATTATGTTCAATTATTTCTTGTACTGTCTATTCTTCATCTGTGTTCTTACTGAGATATTGAGCCATCTGAATTTGTTCCTTTTTTTTGTATTTTTTTCTTTTTTCACATTTTATTAGAATTATTCAGCTTTATTTTAAAGTTCTATGAGTCATTTTTGGTAATTATATTTTTATTCTTTTAATGACCTTTCTTGTATTTAAATTTTTATAGCATAGTCTACTTTTTAATGGTTGTCATACATTTTTGAATGTTTACTGACAGAGAATCCTTTTAAAATTGTTTCCTTTCTATAAATTAAGTCTGTTTGTTTTGGAACAAGCTTTTCCATTTCTTTTTCTTGATCTTGTCTTTAGTGAGCTCCAGCTGTCAATTTATGTTGTAGAAGGACAGTGACACTGGTCACAGATTCCCCAAATGCTAAGGCTAGTTGAGAACCAACATCCTCATCAAAGATCTTCATTTTCCCCAAAGACAAAATACAGTGCTTTTAGAAAAAAATAATAATTATTTTTGGGATGTTATTTCCCTCATGATAAATATGATTGCAGTTTACACTCTCTACTGCTTTGAGAGAGAAATTTCTGTCAAGTTCTGAAATTGGTCCACACAGAGTACTTCAATTAAGTTCAGTTTTTGACCCCATTGTCTTCTCAAAACAATCAGCATCTCCTCAATCTGAAGTCACAGGATGGCAGAGGTTCTGCTTAGCCGACTCTCCCACTTTGAACTGGAGTATTTTGTTTTACATCTTTCATCTATTTTCCAATTATTAGAAGTTTGTTGACTTTTTTGTAAACTTTTTTTTTTCATTTGCACTTCTACATTCATTTATATTATGCCTTTTACTTCTGTGGGAGCTCAGTAATGAAGCAAACATATATGCCTACATCACCATATTGAATTCAACATAGAGCGTATGATTTTTAAAATAAACCCTGAAAGAAAACTGCCTATAAATCTACGAATCCTCTTGTATTTTCTTTTTATATTTACTTGCAAATTTTTAATTTCTTGTATTTCCTAAACTAAGAATTTTAGGCATTTTTACATTTGTAGCATCAAAAATAATGTTTTAAAATGATGATGTACTTAGAGTCAATCTATTGGGATTGAGTGTATTTTTAAAATTAGAATTGTTAAAATATTATTTGACATTTTCTTCGCTGCTGGTACTGGTAGGCTAGTTTGCTACAGACTAAATCTCACACCAAAAATCTCTAGAAAAAAAGACACAAACTTATTGTCTCAAAATATCCATGTTTCAGCAGAGGTTAGCTGGGTCTTCTGCTTAGGGTATTGTTATGTTGAATTCAGGGTGTCATTGGGACTGCAATCTCATCTGAAGCTTGAGGTCCTCTCCTACACATACTCAGGTTATCATTCCTTGTGGCTGCAGGACTGACCAAAGTTTTCTTTCTGGCTCTTGGCTGGAGGATATGCCAAGCTTCTGAATTATGCTCACAATTCCATGCCATGTGTCCTCCTTCATAGGACTTCTTACAACATAGAAGATTGCTTTGTCTTCAAGACGAGCAGAAGAGCATTTTTCTCACATTAAATCTGACTTATATTGTCCCTAACCTCTTAACAACATTTAATAAAAGCTAAATTGATCAGATTGGACTCACACTGACCTAAACATAAGATTAATAAGGATAAACTTTCCCTTGGTTAATTTAAAGTCAACAGAGGAAGATGCTAATTACATCTGTAAACCCCGTTGCTATATAAAAATAACAATCTTGAAAGTAATATACCCTCATATTCACAGTTTCCTTTCACACCCAAGGGGAGGTGATTATACAGGGTTTATGCACATGGAGCCAGACATCTTGGAAGTCATCTTGGAATTCTTCCGACCATACCAGTAGGCAAGTCTGCATAACCAAAACTAGGAGAAAGAAAAAGAAAAAAAATAGCTCACAGGAAATCCAGATATTGGGGTTATCATAAGTAATTTCTAAATAAATATTTAATATGTTAAGTATTTTAAATGTTTTAAATATTCAAAAAATTAGATGGCCATGGAAATGTTCATTAGAGAACAGAAATTAGGATTGCTAGACTTACCAAATAAACATATAGAGTTCCAAGTTAATTTTTAATATCAAGTAAATAGCAAATACTTTATGAAATATATCTCATGAAATATTTGGGATATATTTATACTAAAAGTTTATTGTTACTGAAATTCAAGTTCAATCGGGTACCCTTTAGTTGACAACACTAACTGTAAACTATCAAAATAAATAAAATTTTTGAACTGTAAAATATAACAAATACAATTAAAGACTCAAGAGGTTCAAAGCACAACAGACTAGATATAATTGACAAGAAGATTCGTAAAGTGCTAAGTAGGTCAGAGAAGACATACACTGTAAAACAGAGAGAAAAAAATGGAAGATTCACAAAAGAGCATAAGAAGCACACAGGACATGAGAAAAGTATTATTTAAAGAAATAATGTCTAGGGATATTCTAAAACTGACAAAAGACAACAAGTAACAGATTCATACAACACTACATTTATTAAGAAGGATAAATTCAAATAAGCCATACCTACCACATCATGGAAAATAGTAAAATGAAAAGAAAATCCTAAATAAGCTAGATAAGAAAATGTCATACTACCTTTAAAATTGCAACAATATTGTAACACTTTTAATTGATTTACTATATGAAACATTGGAAACTAGAAGTCAAGAACTGTGATCTTTGATTTTTTCTTAGGGGGCAGGTACCACATTGCCAAACTAGAATTTTATTCCTGGCAAAAACATCCTTTCAAGTGAAAAGACAGACAATGGAAAATGAACTTGAAACTGAAGAGTTTAGAATTACAAAGATTTTTTCCCCTATTTCCTAGGAGCTCAACAGCCAATTAAGTTTTATTATAAAAAATAAAGCAGCTTATATCTACTTGAAAAAGTGAAGGCAAAATTAAAATGTTTTCATTTAAACTAAAAGTCATAGGATTTATCACTAGAAGAACTACACTAAAGAGCTCTTCAGCCATCGTGAAAATGTTTTGAAATGTAAGCAGAAAGGAATAAAAAACAGTGGAAAGGATATTATGTGGGAACATGTAAAAGAGTACTTCCCATATAAAGCAATATTATTAATTATGTCAGATTTAAAATATGGAGAGAATAAGAATACATGGCAACAATAGCATAATAGATGGAGTGAAATTGAGTTAACATCTAAGTGCCTTGCATTTTTGAGGAAACTTTAAACTACTAACATATCAGAAATGAATAAGGATATATATTGTATGTTAGGAAATTCACCATAGAAAATGAAAAGGATGTACTATATAATAGTAAACTAATGAAGAATATAATAATGAATTACTCTCAATATAAAAGAAATAAGTAGGACAATATAAAACAGATAGGACAATTTCTTTCATTTTATTATACTTTAAGTTCTGGGATACATGTGCAGAATGTGCAGGTTTGTTACACAGGTATAAATGTGCCATGCTGGTTTGCTGCACCTGTAAACCTGTCATGTAGGTTTTAAGCCCTGCATGCATTAGGTATTTGTCCTAATGCTCTCCCTCCAATTGCCCCCCACCCCACAACAGTCCCCGGTGCATGATGCTGCCCTTCCTGTGTCCATGTGTTCTCATTGTTCAACTCCCACTTATGAGTGAGAACATGCAGTATTTGGTTTTCTGTTCCTGTGTTAGTTTGCTGAGAATTATGGCATCCAGCTTCATCCATGTCCTGGCAAAGGACATGAACTTATTCTTTGTTATGGCTGCATAGTATTCCATGGTATATATGTGCCACATTTTCTTTATCCAGTCTATCATTGATGGACATTTGGGTTGGTTCCAAGTCTTTGCTATTGTGAATAGTGCTGCAGTAAATGTACGTGTGCATGTCTTTATAGTAAAATGATTTATAATCCTTTGGGTATATACCCAGTAATGGGATTGCTGAGTCAAATGGTATTTCTAGTTCTAGAACCTTGAGGAATCACCACACTGTCTTCCACAATGGTTGAACTAATTTACACTCCCACCAACAGTGTAAAAGCATTCCTGTTTCTACGCATCCTCTTCAGCATCTGTTGTTTCCTGACTTTTTAATGATCACCATTCTAACTGGCGTGAGATGGTATCTCACTGAGGTTTTGATTTGCAATTCTCTGATGATCAGTGATGATGAGCTTTCTTTCATATGTTTGTTGGCCGCATAAATGTCTTCTTTTGAGAAGTGTCTGTTCATATCCTTCACCCACATTTGGATGAATTCGCTTGATTTTTCTTGTAAACTTGCTTAAGTTCTTTGTAGATTCTGGATATTAGACTTCTATCAGATTGTTGGCTTGCAGAAATTTTCTCCCATTCTGTAGTTTGCTGGTTCACTCTGATGATAGTTTCTTTTCCTGTGCAGAAGCTCTTTAGTTTGATTAGATCCCATTTGTCAATTTTGGCTTTTGTTGCAACTGCTTTTGGTGTTTTAGTCCTGAAGTCTTTGCCCATACCTATGCAGACAGGACAAATTTTTTAAAAATTCATAGAATAGTCCATTTAAACTCAAATAGCTCAGCTATTACATTAAGTTAATATGGACAAAATCCTGTAATTTGTATGCAAACAATTTAAAATTCAATCCTAAAACAAAATTTTACTACATTCTGCTGATAAGAGATGTATCTTTAATATAAAAAGAAGAAAGACTGAAAGTAGAATTACAGAACATGATAAACTTAATCAAAACAAAGCTAGTAATTTTAAAGAAAGTATACTGAAAAGCAAGAAATATTTATACATAAAGTTTGACATTTTATAATGATGAAAGGATAAAACAACAAAAAAAGATGACAAAAATAACTCTGTAAGCATCTAATAACCTAATCTCAAAATGAATAAAACAAAAAAGTACAAAATAAATAAACAATAGAAGAAAAATAATGAATAGCTACATTTACAATCATAGTTAAATAATTTAATGCAATTTTTCTCAGTAATTAAAGAATAAGCAAAAGATGACTAGATAAATACCTTATATACATATAATGAAATATAATTTTGCAATAAAAATAAAGTATTGATACATATTACATTAAACATAAATTCAACTTGAAAACTTTATACTAAGTGAAAAAATCCAGTCACACACTAGACAAAAACTTACAAAAAGACATTGTAAAATTCCATTTATATAAAATGTGTGTAATAAGCAAGTTCTTGGAGATAGAAAGTAGTTTGGTGCTTGCCTGGGGCTGGTAGATGAAGGTGGGGAACAATGAGAATGACTGCTGATAAGGACAAAGATTTCTTTTTAAAGTGATATGAATATTACAGAGTTTGATGATGGTTGCACAAATGTGTGAATGTAATAAAAACCACTGAATTATACACTTTATTTGATAAATTATAAATTATCCATAAAACTGCAAAAATGATTTTTTAATTAGAAATTACATCATCCACCTGTAAATGGCATTAAAATTATTTTCGGTTCAGTATATTCTAGAGCAGTGGTTTTCAACCAAGTCTAACTTCGCCTCACAGGGAACATGTGTGATGTCTGAAGACATATTTGATTGTAACAGTAGAGGTGGAGTGGGTATTGGCATTAACTAGGTAGAAGCCAGAAATACTAGTAAAAATCTTACAGTGGGTAAGACAGCTCCCAACTAAAACAAAACAAAACATGTAACTGCCCCAAAATATCAACAGTTACAAAGGTTAACAAGCCCTCTTTCAGAGACATTGATCTCTATTCCTATATAATTCTTAAGCCTCATGGTAATACAGTCTATCTTGGAATGTGAATGAATGTAAACATTACAAGCAACAACATGTCACATTTTTAGAATTTACATCATTCAGAATGCACCTTAGTATTACCTGACCCCAAAGCTTAGAACGATTTTGCCAATTTTGCAAATATGAAAACTTGGATTATGTTATTCTTTTTCTGATGGGCCAAGAAAGGTACAACACTACACTGGCACTTTTTTTAAACTTCTATACTAATTACTTTCTGAATCTATCTATCTATCTATCATCCATTCTTTTACTACTTAAAAAATATTATTTTAATCTTTCTAAAACTAAGGCCTAAAATAAGAAGTGCTATTTTGTCTGACAGAAAAATAAATAAGTAGTTTTTAAAATAGTAAGCTGAAGTTTAATAATGATTTTGTTAAAATTATAGTAACTTTTTCCTACAGTAATTATTTTTGATAAAAATTAATACAATCACATGATACAAAATTAAGATATAGTTTAGTAAGAAAAACATAAAATAATCAATAACCATTGTAGAACAAAAATAAGTTTTAATGTATGAAAGAGTTAAGAATCTTTTAACACATTAAAGTGACTGACACTAGTGTTCTTTGCTGAATCATAGGTAACATTTTTATTGATTTTTAAAATTAGAGTTAGCATAGAATAAATGAAATTTATAATTTAATAGTCATCGACTTCACATTTTACTTACCACAGGAGAAAAAAGGAAGCTCAGAAAGATTAAGTTCTAAGGATCATTGATTTTAAAATTAGGGCCAGAATTAGGACTCAAACACATATTTTCTAAGGTCTAGCGGTTTGTATATCACACCCTTGCTGAAGACTGAATTTGTGTGTGTGTCTTATTGGCAGTGAGTGAGAAGGCAGATTTGCCAATATGTAGCTTCTAAATTTATCTTGCATTTATTTATATACATTTTAAATTTAATTTAGAAATAGAACAGGGAGAGTAATGTCAGCAAGATGGTCAGTCAGAGTTGTTTGGCACTCATCTTCACCACAAAAAGGGTTGTGGGGTTTCCCTCCAACATAACAAATGAACAACTATATTTCAGTGGAAGTTACTGAGGAAGTATGCTGGAGAACATAAGGGGAGTGATAAAAATCCCTGTGAAGCATGGAAACTCAGGATAGAACTATAAAATAGAGGCAGGCATATCAACTCTGCCAAATTGCTCCCTCACTGGGATCAGCTCATAGCCAGGAGGGGCTACTGCTTATGGAGAAAAGGTAAGCTGGAGGTACCAGTGGTCCCCATTACTACTGCAGATGCCTGCAGACTGCTACAGGAGAGTCCTGCAAGCCTCACAGTCAACAAATTCAATCTGGAGCACTTCTGGAGTTCATATAGCTGTGTTGCCCTATACTAGGAGCCCATTTTTTATACCCACCAGCTCCCGTGACCTAAGTTGGAACTGCATAGTACCATCCTGAAACCAGACTGACTGCTAGAGTATGTCCTACTCTGGAGGCCAGTAGCCACTGTGTCTCTCCATCCCTGAGGCCCTAGCATCATTCCACCATGCTCACAGGGAAAGCCACAGAACTACAACCCCAGCTACTTTAAGCTTAGGCCCAGTGGAATGGCCCAAATCCATGCAACATCCCTTCCTCTCTGAGAAACAGGTATACCTGCACAGCAAGAAAGTCAACACACAGCTAATTGGCCTGTGGTGCCTCTGTGTGCCTGACCCAACAGCAAGGACAGCAGCAGCCCCACCCATTGAAGAACCCACCACAGACTTGGCCAGCCCACCATGCCTATGTAAGCAATGCCTGACAGCCAGACTAGGGGTGGTCCTGCAGCCCTGGAGAATCCACTACACAGCCAGCTGGCCCAGCATGCGAGTCTGTCCAAACAGTGAGACTGGTAGCATTGCCCCCAACAAAACTGAGCCATTACCATCACAAACTCCTGTAGCCCAGGCCACTGATGAAATTGCAGACATCACTGATGAGAATTATAGCTAATGAAACTGCAGAGAACCACACAGAACCAAAGCCAATGGATCATATTCAACTGACATCCTGGGACACACCTACAGGAAAAAGTCTCTCCTCACAAAAGTTAACCCGTAAAGTTGGAAAAGATAACCTTTCCGCCAGATATGCAGATACCAATGCAGAGACACAAGAGACATGAAAAAGTAAGGAAATATGACATTTTCAAAAGAAAACAATAATTCTACATTAACAGGCCCCCATAAATAATTTATGCAATTCCTGAAATTTAAAATAATGATCATTTTTAAACTATGAGATATAAGAGAATACAGACAAACAATTCAATGAAATAAAAATAATAATGTATTATCTGAATGAGAAATTCAACAGAGGGACAGATATCATAAAAAAGAACAAAACAGATATCTTGGAGCTGAAGAATTCAATGAATAAAATAAGTACAATTGAGAGTTTTAACAACATACTAGCCCTTTTGGCAGCATATATTTATGATTTGTGTAGTAGAAACAATTTCTAAACTTGAGGACAGTTCCTTAAAACTAACCCAATTGGAGGGGGGGAGAAAAAATAAATAAAAATAAACAACAATGAAGAAAGTCTACTTATGGGACACCATTAAGTGAACGAATGTTTGCCTTGTAAGAATGCCAGAGGGAGAAGATATAAAGAAAGGCAGAAATATTGAAATAATATCTGGAAATTTTCCAGTCTCAGCAAACATATGGCTATCCAAATTTAGAAACTCTAAGGTCCCCAATTAGATTAAAACAAAAACAATCTACTCCAAGGTGCATTAAAATCAGGCTATCAAAAGTGAAAGACAAGGCAAGAATTCTGAAAACTGAAACAGAATCGCATCAAGTCACTTATAAGAGAATTCTATTATACTATCAGCAGATCAATCATTGGAAACCTTGCAGGCCAGCAGAGAATGGTATGATATATTTGAAGTGCTGAAAGAAAAAAAAATACTGCCAGCCAAGAATACTGCATCAGCAAAGCTATCCTTCAGCAATGAAGGATAAATAAAACCCTTCCCACATAAGCAAAATCTGAGGGAATTCATCACCACACCAGTCTTTACAGAAATGCTTAAAATGATAGTGCTACAACTGAAAGTATTATTTTCTACTGTTATGGAAACACATGAAAATATAAAACTCACCAGTAGATCGCAATTCATAATCAAAATCAGAATATCCTAGTGCTATAGTAGTGCTATGTCAACCTTTTAATCTTCTGATATAAAGTTTAAAAATCAAAGGGGTCAAAAAACAACTTCTACAATTAGCCATTAAGAAAAACAATGGATAAAGACACAAATTAAGGCAACAAATGTATAAATAATGGGGAAGGGTCAGGAAAAAATGTCTACAGTATTTTATGTGACCAAAATTAAGTTGCTGTCATCAATTATAACTACAAGAACCTTTATGTTAGCTTCATGGTATCCACAAAGAAAGAAATTACAACAGATACACAAGTGAGAAAGGGAAAGGAAACAAAGCTTAGCACAGCAGAAAACCACCCGGCCATAGATAAAAAAAAAAAGAACAACTCTGTCCTGTTTTTTTATTTTATTTTATTTTATTTATTTATTTATTTTTTTATTATACTTTAAGTTCTAGGGTACATGTGCATAACGTGCAGGTTTGTTACATATGTATATATGTGCCATGTTGGTGTGCTGCAGGACAGAGCCCAAAGTTAAGCTGTTGCTGAAAATGAAGGCTGTTCATAACTGGAATACGCAGGAACTTTGTCTCCTAAGCTTCTTAGGGGAATTGGATTAGAGTATCCAGTGACCTGGTGCTGAAATGATAACAGAATGTGCCATGAAAGAGCATCACAGTTGCTGGGAGATATTATACTGCCACCAGCATGTGTTACATTGTCATACTGAAATCAGCACATGTTACATTGTTGTAATGAGATTAATATGTGTTATATTGTTACACTAAGATCAGCATGTGTTACACTGTTGTACTGAAATTAACATACATGGTTACTGACTTCAAAAAAAAAAAAAAAGAACAAAGAGTCTATACAACAATCAGAAAACACTTAACAAAATGTCAAGAGCAAGTCATTACCTATTAATAATAACCTTAAATGTAAATAGATTAAATTATTCAATTTAAAGATAGCATTGCAGAAAGGATTTTAGAAAACTAAAAACCAACTGTATATTGCGTGCAAGACACTCACCATTAAAGGCAAACCCAGACTGAAAATGAGAGGATAAACAAAGATACTCCATGGGAAGGAAAACCAAAAGCAAAAAGAGTAGCCATATTTTTGTTAGATAAAGTACAATTTAAGTCAAAAACTGTAAAAAGAGACAAAGAAGGTCATTATATTTAATAAAGGGAGAAATTCAACAAAAGGATATACCAATGATAAATATATGTGCACACAATATCAGGGTGTCTAAATACATAAAGCAAATATCAGATCTAAAAGGAGAGATAGAGTACAATGCAATAATCACAAGAATTTTCAACATCCCACTTTCAACAATAGATAGGTTGTCTAGATATAAAATCAGCAAAGAAACATCAAACTTAAGCTCCACCATAGTCAAAATGAATCTAACATATATTTACAGAACATTCCCTCCAACAATTGCAGAATATACATTCTTCTCAATTGCACATGAAACATTCTCAAGGACACAAAACATGTTTTAACATATTTAAGGTAGAGAGAATATCAAGTATCTCTTTTGAACACAATGTTATAAAGCTAGAAATTAACAAGAAAATTTTAGAAACTTTACAAATATGTGGAAACTAAACAAATTGCTTTTATATCACCAAAGGATCAAGGAATAAATTAAAAAGAAACTTAACAAATTCCCTGAGACAAATGAGAATGAAAGCACATCATTCCAAATCCTATGATATACAATGAAAGCAGTTCAAGCAAGGGAAGTTTATAGTAGTAAACACCTATATCATAAAAAGGGAAAGATTTCTAATAAACAACCTAATGATGAACCTCAAAGAAATAGGAAAGCAAGAAAAAATATATATACATTGGTAGAAGGGAAAAGGTAATAAAGCCTAGAACATAAATAAATGGAGACAAGAAAAACGGTTCAAAAGATAATTGAAGAGAATTATTGATTTTTTTTTTTTTGGAAAAAATGAACAAAATTTGCAAAGCTTCAGCCAGACTAAGAAAAAAGAGAAAACTCAAATTAGTAAAATTAGATATAAAAGAAGAGACAATATAACTGATACTACAAAAATACAAGAGATCATAAAAGACTATTGTGAAGAATTTTACACCAACAAATTTGATAACCTAAAAAAGAAAAAATAAATTACTGGACACATAAAACCTACTAAAATTAAATTGAAAATCGGAATAGACCAATAATGAGCAAGAAAATTGAATTAGTAAAAAGTCTTCCATCAAAGAAAAGCCCAGGATCTGGTGGCTTCACTGATGACTTCTACCAAACATTTTAAGAAGACGAGTAACAGGTTTTTTTGAATTATTTTCAAAAATTAAAGAGGGGAGAATATTTTCAAATTCATTTTACAAAGCCAACATTACATTGATGTCAAAACAGGACAAAGACACAAGAAAAAATAAATAAATAAACTACAGGTCAATACACCTAATAAACATAGATGCAAAAATTCTTAACTAAATTCAACAACATATCAAAAAGATCATTGACTATGATCAAGCAGGATTCATCCTAGGGATGGAAGGATGTTTCAACGCACGCAAGTCAATAAATGTGACACACCACGCTAACAGAAAGAAAGACAAAAACAATCTGATCATTTCAAAAGACACAGAAAAAGGATTTGACAAAACTTAACATTCTTTTATAATAAAACTCTCAACAAATTAGGTTCAGAAAGAATGTACATCGACCCAATAAAGGCCAGACAAATGACAGACTCACAACTAATGGGGATCACATTTAATGGGGAAAACGCAAAAGATTTTCCTTTAAGATTAGAAAGAAGACAAGGATGTTCATTTTCACTACTTCTATTCAATATAATACTGGAAGTTCTAACTAGAGCAATTAGGCAAGATAAATAAAATAAATAAATAAATACATCTAGATTAGAAAGGAGAAAGGCAAAATATCTCTCTTTTTATAAGTGACATGATGTTACAGAAGGAAAACACTAAAGATTATACAAGAAAACTGTTAGAACTAATCAACAAATTTAGTAAGATGGCAGGACAGAAAATCAACATACAAATATTAGAGGTGCTTTATAGACAAAGAGTTAACTATTCAAAAAAGAAAGCTAGAAAATAATTTCATTTACAATAGCAACAGAACAGAAAGATACCTGAGAATAAACTTATCCAAAGACTTGATAGGTATTTACATTAAAAACAATAAAACATCGATGAAAGAAATTGAAAAGGATGTAAATAAAAAGATACTCTGTGTTCATGGGTTGAAAGAATTAATATTGTTTAAGTGACCTTATTACCCAAAACTGTCTACAGATATAATGCAATCTATGTCAAAATACCAATGACATGCTTCACAAAAATTTTTAAAAAAAATCTAAAATTATGTGAAACCACAAAAGACACAAAATTGCCACAGCAATCCTAAACAAAAAGAACAAACCTAGAGGTATCGCATTACTTGACTTCGAAAGACATCACCTAACTCTCATTACAATGACTATGATTAAAAAGACAAAAGAAAACAAGGTTGGTGAGGATGTGGAGAAAAGAGAACTCTTGGTGGGAATGTAAAGTAGTAAAGCAATTACAAAAAACAGGATGCAGGTACCTAAAAAAGTTAAATGTAGAACCATATGATCCACAAATTTTACTGAATGTATATATACAAAGGAAATAAAATCAACATGTCAGAGACATCTGCACTTCCATGTTTATTGCAACACTGTTTATAATAACCAAGACTTGGAATCAACCTAAATGTTCAACAAATAGTAAATGTATAAATATTTACGTAATTGAATATTATTCAGCAATAAAGAAATGAAATTACGTCATTTCAGACAAAATGGCTGAATATGGAGGACTTTATGTGTATTTGTCTGTTCTCATGCTGTTAAAAAAGATATACCCAAGACTGGGCAATTTATAAAGGAAAGGGGTTTTATTGATTCACCATTCAGCATGGCTGGGGAGGCTTCAAGAAACTTACAATCATGGCAGAAGTGGAAGCAAACACGTACTTCTTCGCAAGGTAACAGCAAGGAGAAGAATGAGTGTGCAGTGAAGGGAGAAGTCTTTTACAAAACTATCAGACCTTGTAAGAACTAACTCACTATCACCAGACAAGATGGGGGAAAGCGCCCCCCATAATTCAATTATCTCCACTGATTCCTCCTACAACGCAGGGGATTATGGGAACTACAATTCAAGATGAGATTTGGGTGAGGATACAGCCCAATCACATCATTATGTTAAGTGAAATAAGCAAGACTCAGAAGACAAACACCAAAGGATCTCATTCATATGTAGAATCTAAATGAATATGTTGATCTTACAGAAGTAGATAGTAGAACACTGTTTGCCAGAGAAGATGTGGAAAGGGAAAATGGAGAGAGGTTTGTCAATGGGTACAAACAATTAAATAGAAGCAATAAGTTTTGTTGCTTGACTGCAATGGTAGGGTTACTAAGGTTAGCAGTAAGTTGTTGTTAAAGGAATTGTTGTTGTTGTTGTTGTTTGAGATGGAGTTTCGCTATGTCACCCAGGCTGAAGTGCAGTGGTGTGATCTCAGCTCACTGCAACCTCCGCCTCCCCAGTGCAAGCGATTCTCCTGCCTCAGCCTCCTGAGGCGCTGGAACTACGGGTGCACACCACCACACCCAGGTAATTTTTTGTATTTTTAGTAGAGATGGGGTTTCACCATGTTGGCCAGGCTGGTCTCGAATTCCTGACCTCAGGTGATCCACCCACATAGGCCTCCCAAAGTACTGGGATTACAGGCATGAGCAACCACACCTGGCCATTAAATGAAATTTAACCTAAAGCTGCATTCTTACATATTTTAAGTTCAGCCTAAAAGTCTCTTCTTACATAGTGAACTGTAACCTAAATGGATGTGTAACTAGATTATAACTTAACTTTGTGCCAATTACTGAGTTTTGGCTAATCAAAAGCAGCCAATTGTTCAAATCGTGTTCAAATAAGGCAAACACCACGTTGTAACCAATCCGGCTGTTTCTGTGCCTCAATTCTGTTTTCAGTACTTCATTTTTCTTTTTCTGTCCATAAATCTTCTTCTACATGGCTGCACTGGAGTCCCTGAGCCTACTCTGGCTCAGAAGGCTGTCTGCTTCGCGAATCATTCTTTGCTCAATTAAACTTTATTAAATTGAATTTGGCTGAGATTTTTCTTTTAACATTACGAAACAGCTAGGAGAGATGTCTTTGAACATTGTCATCAGAAAGAAATGATAAATGCATGAGGTAATGAATTTGCTAACTACCCTGATTTGATATTTATGCAATGTATACATGTATTGAAAATCAAATGGTATCCCATAAATATGTACAAATATAATGTTTCAATTTAGAAAAAGGAAAAAATAGAACTTGAGAAGAAATATGTCTTCTAAGAAGACGGCATTTTAGGAAAATAATCTCTACTAAAATTATTTCCAAATGTTTATAAATTGCATAATTTACTTTGAAAAAGGAAAGAATGACTTAAAATTCAGAGTATCAAGACGTCTCAGTTATTAATTGATATGTAAATACATATACTACATTATGAAATATAACTTGTTAATAAATATATACCTATTGAAAAAGTGTGTAAGTTTATTTCTAAGAAATATAAACTCTAGTGCAATTCTATTGCTATTTGATCAGATGTCTCCTCACAACATAGATGTTTGTTTTAATCATCTCTCTTCAAGTAGACTAGCTTGGCATGTATAAATTCTCTATTAATGCAATTAAACTGACCTGCATAAGAGACAAAATGGCCAATGAGAAATCTATTACTAAGATCTTGCATTAGTGTGGTACATTTGTTATAATTAAAGAACCAATAATCACATATTATTTTAACTACAGTCCATGGCTTACATTAATTTTCATTCCTTTTATACAGTTCTATGGGTGTTGATATACAAACTGTACACACCTACAGTTTCATGAAAAACAGTTTCACCTGTTTTTTTTTTTTTTTTTTTTTTTTTGAGACGGAGTCTCGCTCTGTCGCCCAGGCTGGAGTGCGGTGGCTGGATCTCAGCTCACTGCAAACTCCGCCTCCTGGGTTTACGCCATTCTCCCGCCTCAGCCTCCCGAGTAGCTGGGACTACAGGCGCCCGCCACCTCGCCCGGCTAGTTTTTTTTTTTTGTATTTTTTAGTAGAGACGGGGTTTCACCGTGTTAGCCAGGATGGTCTCGATCTCCTGACCTCGTGATCCGCCCGTCTCGGCCTCCCAAAGTGCTAGGATTACAGGCTTGAGCCACCGCGCCCGGCCAGTTTCACCTGTTTTTATCCTTTCTCTTCCTCCTCACAAGTCTTTGGCGATGACTGATTTTTTTATTTTACAGTTGCTATAGTTTTTCTCTTTCTAAAATGCCATATAGTTAAACTTACACAGTATATAGACTTTTCAGATGGGCTTCTCTCACTTAGCAGAATGCATTTGAGGTTTCCCTGTGTCTTTTCATGGCTTGATAGTTCATTTTGTCTTCTCGATGAATAATAATGCCATTACACTGCTATATCATGGTTTGTTTATCCATTTGCTTACTGAAGGACACATCTTGGTTGTTTCCAGGTTTTGGTGATTATAAACAAAGCCACTGTAAACAGGTTTTTGCATGGATGTTAGGGTTTCACCTCACTTAAGTAAATATCTAAAAGTGTAACTGCTAGGTTACATGGTAAGAATACGTTAAGATTTACAAAAACTTGCCAAACTGTTTTTCACAATGGTTGTATCATTTTGCAATCTTATCAGAAATAATAAATAAGTGTTCCTTTTTCTCTGCATCCCTGTCAGTATTTTGTGTTGGCAACATATTGGGTGTGATATATCCATTATAATAGGTGTATATTTCATTGCTGTTTCAATGAGCAGTTCACATGTGTATTCTTTTTCCTTTTCTACAACCATATTATTCCAATACTTTCACTTGTTGAATCAGTGGCATATGTTGCTTCACTGGGATGGCAGAATAAGGTTTTGACTGTAAAATAAGTCTTTAATTCCAGGCTTTTCTATATGGGAGAATAGTAATTTTTTAAATCCACAAGAAGTCCTTCACATATTATTAATGTATATGGGGCATTATGTCAAACCATAGTGTGAAGGGAGAACATGCCGTCTGGAGTAGGGGTTTGGAGGCACCGGGAAATGCCTCTGCTTTGAGGAGGAGTCGTCCAGGATTTGAGAGAGATTTAAAGTTTATTGTGCTAGAGAAGGCTTTCGTGACCCAAAATTTCCCCTTCCCCCGGCTCTCAGCCCCAGAAGAAGGGGCGAGGAGGCAGCAGGGTGAGAGAGTTGATAGGAAAGGGCTGAAAGAAAATGCACGAACATACTTTCAGGACTCTAGTTGCTTGAGCCCTGCCTCCCATTACTACACCAGCAGAGAACAGCAGAAGAGAAGCAATGGAGGGGGAAGAGCTCCTCTATAACTTGTGGAGGGGATCACTTCTCTTAGGTACCATGGGTTCTGCAATCAGCAACACCTGGGAAAGCAGCATCTTCTTCTAAGTCAGAGAGAGGCTCAGTCCACTTGCCATGTCCAAGAGGGGCACCTTTTTTCTCACTCACAGAAATGTATAATATTAGCCTGTAGTGCCATAGATGGTAGATGAAGATGGTCTCTACAGACATTGGCCAGTGTTAATTCTCTTCAGCAGGATGGCAGGAACAGTCAGGAGACGTATGGTAGAAACCCAGAAAGGACAGGGTCGATATACAAAAGGTAGCGGGGAATTAAGAATAGCGCTGACTGGGGACAGTGGTTCATGCCTGTAATCCCAGCACTCTGGGATGCCAGAGTGGGAGGAATGCTTGAGCCCAAAAGTTTGAGACCAACTTGGGCGATATAGTGAGATCCCTTCTCTATAAAAAACAAACAAACAAAAAAAGTAGCTGAGGGTGGTGGTGTGTGACTGTGGTTCCAGCTACTCAGGAGGCTGAAGTGGGAGGATCTCTTAGTCCAGGAGGTCGAGGCTGCAGTGAACCGTGATCATGCCTCTATACTCCAAACTGGGTGACAGAGTTAGTAAGACCCTGTCTAACCAATATATATATATATATATATATATATTTATGTATATGTATATACACATATATATGTATATGTATATATACACATATATGTATGTATATATATACACAAATATATTTTTTATTTTTTGTATATATATTTATATTTATGTAGTTATATATATATTTTATTTATCTATCTATTATATATTTATTTATATAATATATAAATATATTTTACATATAAATATACATAAAAATATAAATATATTTATGTATATATACATATATGTGTGTATATATATAAAGAAAAGTAAAGAATAAGGCTCAGGGCAGAAGTTCCATGGCAGAGGCTGGTGGTGGACATTCCCAATGTGGGAGCTTAATGAGTCCCAGAAAACCAGCAGAATCAGCAAGATTCAAGATGGAGGCCTAGTCATTGGGCCATCTGGCTAAGCTTTATGAACACTATTATTGTGTATCCACACCATTGAGGATATCAGGAACAATCAACACATGATAGTAGCTACAGACACATCAGTCCAGACCCAGAGAGAACAGAACTTATGTCCATAACCCGAGTGACACGTGGTGTTCTCCAATCACAGGTCACAGAAGCAAGCCAAAATGAACATGGAAGTAGATACAGAGTTTGGATATTTGTCTCCACCCAAATCTTATGTTGAAATATGATCTTCAGTATTGGAGATAGGGCCTGGTGGTAAGTATTTGAGGTATGGAGATGAATCCCTCATGGCTTGGTGCTGTCCTCTTGATAATGAGTTCTTGAGAGATCTAGATGTTGTAAAGTGTGGCACCTCCCTTCCAATCTCACTCTTGTTCTTACTGTCACTATGTGAGATGCCTGTCCTCCCCTTGGCCTGCCATGATTGGAAGTTTCCTGAGAGGCCTCTGCAGAAGCTGAGTAGATGCCAGTGCCATGCTTCCTGTACAGCATACAGAATTATGAACCAATTAAACCTCTTTTATTTATAAATTACCCTGTCTCAGGTATTTTTTATAGCAATGCAAGAACAACCTAACACAGAGATCCTTGCTTCTTCTACGAGAATGAGTAAAATTACCTTGAATACAGTAACACCCAGGAAAAGGGCAAAGAGGAGGTAGATTGGGGAGAAACCTGAAATACCAAGCAGTTATTCAAATGATGCTGAAGTTACCTGAAGTAAGCTGTTTTATAGTGGAAGCAACAGAAATATCTTGAAGAGATCCATTCAGATTCTTTGTCCTCCTCCTTGCTCAATATTGAGCAAGAAAAAATAATAGCACATACTTAGGTAACATTTGCTATCTAACAGGAACTATTCTGTGTGTTTCAAATATATTAACCTATTTAATCCTTACAAGAGCCCTGTGAAATTATTACACCCATTTCACAAATGAGACCTACAGAGATTAAGCAAATTACACAAAGTTATCCAGCTCGTAAGTTTCAGAGCCAGAATTTAATTCAGGCTCTTAGCCACAGTGCTATTTTTAAACTTTGTTTCTTTTTATTTTATTTCGAAACACAGTCTCACTCTGTTGCTCAGGCTGAAGTGCGTTGGTATAATCATGGCTCACTGCAACCTCTAACTCCTGGGCTCAAATAATCCTCCTTTCTCAGTCTCCTGAGTGGTTGAAACTACAGGTGTGAGCAACTGAGCCTGGCCAGCCACTATGCTATGTTGCCCCCCTAAGGCATAATAAACCCAGTGACTGAAAATAAAGTTTTAGTGGTCATTATTTTGTTGTTATGCATGCGAATTGTAGCAAATGCACCATGATCCCTACTAAAGAAATGCAAGAGAATAATTTCAATAACAACGATAAAGATTGGTGTGTAGATGTACTCAGGTTAATGGAGGCACAAGAAAGAGGGAAATGGATTTGTAAATACATTCCTGCAGGAGGTAACAGGAGCTGGGTCTCAGAAAAAGAGGTGGGTCTCAGAAAAAGAGATCTGTGGTTCTGAAAGTTGACTGTGCTAGAATTAACAGGAAGGCTTGCTAAAACATGAAATACTGGACCATCCAGAGTTTCTGATTCTGCGATCTAAGCTAGAGCCATATCATTTGCATCTCTAACAGGTTCCTAGGTGCTGGTAACACAGAGGGATCACTCTTTGAACCAGAGTTAGATGGAAAAGAACATTGGAAAAGAAACACTGGGAAAGAAAGCAGGTTGAGTGGAGGATTAAATACTATTAGTATGAAGCAAAGCATAGGAGAGATAAAGTAGAAGTTGGGTAATGCTTAGTGGTGTGAATTTGGAGCAGAAAAATAACATGAGCCAATGTATTCACAGAATTCCTTGGAAACCTCAAAAATTCTATTTAAACGTGATAATTTTAGAGATAGTATGGCTTAATGAGAAGAAAATAGCTCTTTGTGTATAAACATTTTGGGAAAGAGAATCAAAAGAAGCTAAAATGCTTCTAGTCTGTGCACAAATATCTGTAAATATCTGTACCTAACAAAAGTTTTATCTTTTGGCTCTTTCCTCTCTGCTTCACACACAAACTTACTCAAGGTGACACTCCATCTACTGATGATGTATTTTTTTGTCAAAATGTTGAACATTCTTGAAAAAAAGCTTGAAGGGACTCTCATTGCCCTTCTACATCTAGTGATGTCTTTTTGTTCAAGAAGGTAGAGTCACTCTGTGTAAGGTTTTACTTGGACTTTAATGCGAGATTATAGCAGTCCCAACAAAAGCAATATTCCATGTCTCAAATTGAAATGGAATTTGTCAACCCATTTAAAACAAAAAAACAAAATTACAACAAATTTAGGTTAGATATTTAATTGGCTTTTATTTACAATTCATGAATGTGGGCAGCATCTCATTTTATAAAATAGAATAAGAACTCTGATGAGCTTGTTGGATGCAGTGAATTCTAAATTTCTCTTCAAAGAATCAGTATATCAATATGTTCAGTTCTTTGTCCTCCATTTTAAAGTTTAAGTTACTCGTAGTTTCCGTAAACAACCTTTTCCACCAGTTTTAATCAGTGATTCACATCTGTTCCCTTGTTCACCTGTTCTGTCCTGACTCATCTTGGTCACCTGCTTTGACCTGATTGACCCCTGATCACCTGCTCCATCCTGACTCATCCTGGTTACCTGCTTTGACCTGAGTCACCCAGGTCACCTGCTCTGATCTCAGTCACCTTTAGTTACCTGTTTTGTAACCGTCTTTCCCACTAAACTGCTCACTCCTCTACTCTGCTCATACCCCTGCTCTCTTTAAAATAGCCTATCAGAATTAGCTTAGACTGTGCAGTCCAACCCTAGCCAATAGGTGAACAACACAGCAGTAGGGGCTCCCTGTGTCAGGAATAAGAACCGCTTCCCCTCCCTTGTTCAGGTGTGCTCTCGCCATTGCTCCAACCATGAGTCTCACCCTACTATAGAAGTAAAATTGCCTTGCTGAGAGAAAACTCTTTGAGCACTAGTTCTTCTTTTCGGCATCAAGGAACAAGCATTTGTTTCCAACAAGCTGGCAGAAGAGGTTGGCTTTGTAGGCAGAAAAAAGTTGAAGAAAACAGAGCAAAAAGCAGAGTAATCATTTAAAAGTTACTAGTCTTATAGAGTTAAAACATAGGGAATTCCTTATTACACTAGTTCAGATAAAATGGGCTGCCCCTGATTGTTTCCTGTGAATAATGTGGGTTTTCTTGTTGGTTTGTTTTCTTTTGTTTGTAAAGGTAAACTGAGGCTGGAGCCGAACCGGGAATGAAGACACAAGGCAAATGGCAGTGAGAATAGCTTTTATTAGGGCTTGCGGGCACGGTTCTGTGGTCCAAAGGTGTGGGCTGAGGAAGTCGAGTTGAGGGAGGAGAGTAGAGGCTTTTTATAGTCAGAGAGGTAGAGAAGCTGGTTATGCAAACAGGGCCTGGGAGGTCTTGAAACTACTAGGGCAGAAGTTGAGTAAGGGTCATGAGGAAGGGGTCTTTGGAAACTGTCAACTGAAACTGCTGTTTATGAACTTGTGGAATGTAGGTGAGGTGCAGGTCATGGGGGAGTGTGGTTGCCCAGCCAGAACTCTGACGCCTGTAAGTCTGCCGGTGTGTACAAGGGTGAAGGGAATCTTTAACAAAAGGCCTGCTCTGCTACGCTGGGTAACGCCGCCATGTTGGGTCTAGATTCCTGCCTAACATTGTTAATATTGGCTTTTTTCGAAGTTCAGTTTGATTATCTGGCACGTAGCAAGAGTGAATTCATTCTGGTTTAGGCCTGGTCTGTTGGGTTTGTGAAAGGAAACTAAATCTTAGAGCCCCCATATCACTAAGTAAAAGGGAAAAGTCAAGCTGGGAACTGCTTAGGGCAAACCTGCCTCCCATTCTGTTCAAAGTCATCCCTCTGCTCACTGAGATAAAAGTGTATCTGATTGTCTCCTTTGGAAAGGCTAATCAGAAACTCAAAAGAATGCAATCATTTTTCTCTTACCTACTTGTGACCTGGAAGCCCCTCCCCACTTCGGTTTTCCCACCTTTGCTTTGAGTTGTCCCACCTTTCAGGACCTAACCAATGTTCATCTTACATACGTTGGTTGATGTTTTGTGTCTCCCTAAAATGTATAAAACCAAACTGTGCTCCGACCACCTTGGGCACATGTTGTCAGGATCTCCTGAGGCTGTGTTATGGGGGTGCATCCTCCACCTTGTCAAAGTAAACTTTCTAAATTAACTGAGACCTGTCTCAGATATTCGGGGTTCATGGGGCCAAGTATAGGCACTTAGTCTAAAACAAGGATTTCATAAATTTATTTCATACACCAATCATTGATATTTGTTCAATTTCTATGTATGTTCAGGTGCACGCAGGTTCATGCACACAACAAACTGAATTTTACTTTTTCCTTCTGACTCTACTGATTGTGTAAATAATTGAATTAGTAGACATAACTGATGTTTTGGAGTATTTTGTTTTGTTTTGTTTTGTTTTTGTTTTTGTTTTGAGATGGAGTCTCACTCTGCCAGCCAGGTTGGAGTACAGTGGTGCAATCTCGGCTCACTGCAACCTCCGCCTCCTGCGTTCAAGCAATTCTCCTGTCTCAGCCTCCCGAGTAGCTGGGATTACAGCAGGCACCACCATGCCTGGCTAATTTTTGTATTTTTAGTGGAGATAGGGTTTCACCATGTTGGCCAGGCTGGTCTCGAACCCCTGACCTCAGGTGATTTGCCTGCCTCAGCCTCCCAAAGTGCTTAGATTACAGGTATCAGCCACAGTGCTGGCTCTGTTGTTTTCTTTTTCTCCTGAGTTGTTAGAGATTCCTCAGTGAGAGAACTTTGAGCAGACATGTAAAGAATAAAGTTTTCTTTTCTATCTATCTTTTTCTCTCTGTTCCCACTTTAATGTTTCAAAATTGTTTTACATTAAGCTACTCATTGCATACATAAAATGATTTGGATTAATGTTTGTGTGTGTGTGTCTGTGTGTGTGTATTTAATTGTGGAATGACTATTGGTTCAGCAAAGCAATTTCATTTAACATAGAACTAATTTTGTCTTCAAATATATTGTCTTTTTTCAGTTTTTATTTTTAAGTTCTGAGGTACATGTGCAGGATGTGAATGTCTGTTATATAGGTAAACGTGTGCCATGGCGGTTTGCTGCACCTATTAACCCATCACCTAGGTATGAAACCCAGCATAACACAGAGCTAATCTTAAACCAAACTGCCTTCTAATATTCCATCCCCTGTACTTGTATCTGAAAAGGGTTCCATTATATTCTCCAGACTCTTCCAACATTTGCCTGCTAGAAATGAGAAGGGTTTTTTTTATAACATCTGATCTTGTGTATTTATCACTCTTAAATCAGAAACTCCATTTGAATCCTGTGAAGTATGGAGGTTTAAAGCAAACATTTATTTAACATTTTGTGTGTCAACATTTTTCCAAACTTGACCTGCCAAGTGGATTTAACAGCAGATGACTCTGGAACCTGAACAAGTATTTGCTCTTATATTTCAACTATTAGTATTGAATTAAAGACTACAAGATTTGGATCACATGGCAGGCTTCTTTGATGCCTTATGCTGCTGATGCTGGCCAAGAAGAGGAACATCTGAATATTTACATGTTTATGCCCGTGGAATACTAAGAAATCTTTGGACATACAAATATGTGCCTATACCACTAAGCCTAAGATTGCATCCAAATCACGTGCAAATAATTTCTCATAGATGGTAAAAATATACTGATTCTAAAAAGTTGTCACATGAGCTGTTTAAAAATAACAGTCCAGGAAATTCACTTTTTGTGAATCTAAAATTCTCTGTCAGTATCTCTCAATAATTGTCCAAAATATAAGATCATCTGGGGAGTGATGAAACCAATGAGATAATGCATTTAACATTTCTTGTGCATTTCCTGTGAGTCACATTATACCACCTTTTTAACACATACTATCTCCTTTTGTTCTCAAAGCAATCCACTAAAACGATGACCAGTGCTACTTCCATCTCTAACTTTCTCTCCCATCAGCCTACTCATATATATGCATTTGGTGTTTTACATTCATCAAGGTTATGGGTTTGCTTGCCCATAGCTTATTCTACCTGTAAAATAAAGATATATATATATATATATATATATATATATATATATTCTATTTATATACAATTTTCTATTTCTTGCAACAGTAATTTATATTTAAAGTAGTTTGTCACCAGTCTTACCCTTAGCTACCATAATATACACTTGATTGTTCTCTCTGCTTACAAACTTGTCGTCCCCCAACATATAGGAATTTAGGTTTGTACTGATAAGCATTCAATGGTTTTTTATCAAGCTTAGAAATGTAGAATACATCTGAACTCTTTACCATGGTCTACAGGCTCACACTGCAGGTTGCAAAATCAAGCAAAATACATACATAATAAATATATATGCATAAGTATTATAAAATGATACATTTTATGCCTTTATAAAGTATACATATAAATATATACATTTAATTATCTATACATACACACACACAGTTGATTATCATTATTTGCAGCACTCATGTTTTATAAAGTTACTGACAGCACTGAATTAAGGAACACAGAATCACTGCTCCTAGAGGAAATAGTTATGTTACTGAGAACTTCTACTTAAAACATTTTCATAAATCAATCAATACATAACCTTGTGTTATGCATGTTTCTGTTTAAATACACTTTATTTCATACATACTGTATTTGACACTATTATGGTATTAATTCATTAATGGTTGAACTCACAACCAACAGTATCATAACTCATTCCTGAATGAAGGTTTTCTAGCACACCCTATTTTCTTCATAAGACACATCACAGACTTCTTGCATTTAGAAAGAACTGCATTTAAAACGCACAAATGCAAAAAACAAACACAACAACAGATTGTGAAAAAGACATGTGTAGTATGAGAGTTATAATTCAAGATCATTTTATTTATAGGTGTTTTTTATTTTAAGCTGTCTCCCCAAGGTCCATGCTTATATCCATCTTGTTGTGCTAAGCCTAATATAATATCTGATACAGGAAGCCTTTTAAAATATTTGTTGAATAATGAATGGTTTAAAGAATTAACAGAAGTGGTATGAGGATATATGAACCAAGAGAATCCTTAGTTATGTATCTAAACCTAGTTACTTATTATTTCATTTATTGGCTTATTCTACACATATTTAGGGAGTACCTTGTGCCTAGGCACTATTCAAGGCTCTAAAAATGAAGCAAATATAAGAAGACCAAGGCTCCTGTCCTCATGGAGCTTACACTCTGCTGGGGCAGACAGACAGTAGACAGAAAATTCAGTTATAACTTACATCATCGCCATGAAGGAAACAAATCAATGTGTGGAAAGCTAGTGCAATAAATAGGACACTGACATCTTGACACTCCTCCTCCCACCACTGTTTCACAATGTGCAGAATAAATTAAACTTACACACAAACACTTCCATATATATTCAGCTAATTTTCACCACTCTGTATGCAGAGAACAGTGTAAATGACATAAACAGTGATAGAGAAAAGCAAATAATTCAAAATAATCAGTATCTTAATAATGTAACTTTTTCAAAGGGTTTTTACAAAGATATTTTAACTTATTTATGAAACACAAGTTTATTGAATACATTTTATGCCAGGCAGTCTTATAGGCAGAGGCAAAAACTTAAAATTGTATTTCAGGGAAGGGAAACATTCTAAACAAATTCCAATCTTCAGGCGTCTGCTTTAGAGCCACAAGAACATGATACATTAATGTGTTAGCACTCTATATCCTCAACATGTTAATCCTCATGAAACCAGGCCTTAAGTAAAGTTCATGTATTAAACATGTATGTTCTTTTTTAAAAAATGGCAATCCTCGTAAACAGTGTATCCATTAACAAAAATCCACATAACTATTTTGATTTTTAAACTCCGTAAAGCTCAGAGTGCAACCTGCTGTGAAAGTTGACTTTTTCTCTGTTGCTTGGGACACAGGGATTTTGACAGTAGAGTTGTAGAAACTGTTTAGCTATTTTTAAACCATGAGATGTTCATTCTCATCTTAATGCTTGAGTATTTCTTCCAGGCTACGTAGGGAAACTTGGGTGAGATGTTTGTGATTAAATGCATAATTTTAACAAGTTACCTAAAGCTCTCCTTAGCTGTTTGTGGCATACTGCACAGGTATAATGCCTCTCCTACTTAATCATGTGTATATTATATGTGGTATATTTTTAAATGTGGTATTATTATATATGGTATACATTATATAGGCATATGTGGTGTGTATTATATAGGTATAATTATATATACCTATAAAATATATAGGTCTAATCATTATTACGTGAACCAGGGGATCACATGAAATAATCATGTCATCCTCTGCTGGAAACAATGCATTGACTTCCCACTGAATCTAGAATAAAATGTAACCTTCTTACCATTTCCTGCAATGTTTATCCTTCTAATAGCCTTGATTGCCTTTCCAACTTCTCTCCTTTACAACATCCCACTTATTCTTTATTCTTTCCTTTCTGGTCTCACTTGACAACTTTCAGTCTTTCAAACATACTGAACTCTTTCTTTGCCTCTAGTTCTCTCTGCCTGGAATATTTTTTACTTCCACTTTTCACATACTTGGCTGTTTTCATTTTCCAGATTTCTGTTTAATTTTCACATCCTCAGAAAGAACTACACTTGTTATTTACCACTGCGAAGGGGATCTACTCCTATTCACTGTCGCATAGCACCCTGCTCATCTTATATAACATTTATCTTAATTGTTTTGCTATGTTTAGACATTTACTTATTGCAGTTTTCTCTATAGCCAAATAGGCTCTAAATCCCAATGAGGAAAGGAGCATTGGTGCTTTATTCACCACTGTATGTCTACTACAAGTACAAGGTGGACACATGAGGGGTCTTAACCATTACTTCACTGTAAATGAATGAATGCATAATGTAAGTGTTTAGGATCTGTAACTACTAGCTTACTTCAAGGAAAGAGCAGAGACACTGTGTTGAGAAGACCTTACATTATTCTTGGTTTTGCCATTGTGTCTCTTTTACTTTAGCCAAGTTGTTTCACATTTTTGGATTTTGATTATTATTTGTAAATTATAAATAACAGAGATAGAATTAATATAAACACACACTATATAATGTAAACCATGTAAAATACAAGGTGCCATTATTTATAATAATCAATAATGTATTTTAAAAGCAGATTATTCTATGGATCCTCACATTTCCTTATAGACTTCTAGTTTTTCATCAACAAAGCACAAAAGATATAGAATAAATGCAAGAAAATAAAATCTCTGTGACCCTTTTGGATTTCCAATCCTCTTTTTATTCCTGGTTTAGTAATGCCTTTATTACCATTCTTTATTTCTCCAGTGGTTTATGTAACATAATGTTTTAATAATAAGTTTGGTAAATTTAGTTAATGAGGAAATGTATGGAATGAGTAAAAAATACAAGTAAGGAATACAATTTCTTTTTCATTTCTTTTACCACTTCCGAAGACTGTTGTTAGTTAATAGAACAATATAGTTGACCCTGGGCAGTGAAAATTATATTCATTGTCCAATCACAACATCTGATCAATGGCTCATTAATATCTAATAGTAATTACTTATATTGCTTCACAGTGTTTTTTTTTAATCTAAAATATAAAGTTCTTATTGAGAAAACAAAACAGATAAGACATTGGTCTTCATGAATTCCAATGTTCTCTGTTATCCAGTTATGTTTTCAGGGAGAAATCTTAAGAAAATCTATGAAAAATTAGAGGAATGACACTCTTTCTGGAGACTTACTTTACCTGCTACTGCTTCTTCCCACTATCCTATTAGAGGCATAATTGACTTAGACACACGGGACATGCCAACCTCATTAAACCTGAGAGCCCATAATGTGCAGGATCACAGATCTAAATGGCTTCTTTTAAGTTTCTTTATGCCACATATTTGAATGCCATAGAATACTGCCTATGGTGGGATGTGCTTCTTGCAGGATACTTGGAGACCATCTGTTTATTCTGGCATGAGATCCTCTATGACATTTGAAGACTTGGTAGCACTTAGTTTTTAGTCTACTTCCCATTAATAAAAAAATAAAAATAAGTTTGCTTTCTATTTGTATCACGTACATAACCAACATTCCCCTGTGTAAAACAGAAGGTATGAGCAAATCTGAATATAATTGTTTAGAAGTTCTCCTGCAGCTCCCTGGGGAAATTGTGTCTCAAACACCATCAGTATAGGTTATCAACAAGATGAGAGTTGCAAAGCCCAATTAGAGATTAGAGTAGGGATAACTGATAAGAAACATGACCAAGCTGCGCAAACTCAGCGTGGGAAGTCAAATTAGAGAGAGTGAAGTGGTCTGCATCAGCCGCCAATGAGGAATGGCAATATTTAAGTAATATAAGCAAGGAACTCAGAATTCATTGGCCAACTGGAGGTCAAAAGCCCAGGTTTGGAATGAGGATAAGATTTTGCTGTGAAAGTTGGTGTCTGATTCATCTGCATTCTAGACAGACAGTTGCAACACTTTTTAAGCCTCAATGTCCCTTTTCTATTGATGCACCCCAATTAACTATGAGGAATCATGGCTCTGAGATCTAATTAATTCTAATGTTGGTTTCAGGGTTCCCTTCTGTACCAGCAGTAGCACGTGGAATTTTGTGGGATTTTGACAAGGAAATTACATTACTAACATATCTTGATGGGATTCCTATAACAGTTTCTTGATACCATAACAGGTTCAGGTCACGCAGAGTCCTGCCAAAGGCCAGGTGTGGTGGCTCACTCCTGTAATTCCAGTACTTTGAAAGGCCAACATGGGTGGATCACGAGGTCAGGAGTTTGAGACCAGCCTGTCCAACATAGTGAAACTCCGTCTCTACTAAAGATATGAAAAACTAGCCGAATGTGGTGGTGCATGCCTGTAATCCCTCTATTCGGGAGGCAGAGGCAAGAGAATCGCTTGAACCTTGAAGGCAGAGGTTGCAGTGAGCCCAGATGGCACTGTTGCACTCCAGCCTGGGTGACAGGGTGAGACTCCATCTCAAAATAAATAAATAAATAAATAAAAATAAAATAAAATATAAAAAAGAAAGAGTTCTGCCAAAGCCTTTAGTTTCTTAAAGAAAAAGAAGATGTGTTAATTTGTACGATTTGCCGGTTTTTTTTTTTTTTTTTTTTCTGTTGTAAATACTCACAGCCTGGCCAGTTTCAAGTTACCAAAAAGTTAAAATTCCTGAATTCTTCACATTGGTGTTCTCTAACTTGTTCAAACAGGCTCTGGCGCATCACTGCTGGTTACACAAACCGTCTAGAAAGAGGAAGGAAATTCACTTATCCAAGATCTCTAAATCATAAGATGAGGTCAATCTCCTTCTTTTGTGCACTGAATTTGAGCCCTGTCTTTCTTTTTTGGGAAATTCATTCTTACATGTATTATCTTTTTATTCTGCTATACTGGATCTTCTCTCTCAGCTGACACATTCTCAATAGCTAGTAAACAGATTCTGCCATCAGACATTCTTAACAAAAAGCCATACCTTGACCCCACATGTAATGGCAACCTAAATTTTCTGCTCTGCTTCCCAGCAAAACTTTGTAAAAGAATTATTTTATTGTTATCATCACTTCTACTTACATTCCTCAGAGACTTGACCCTTAGCCATCAATAATCTCTAGATTGCCAAATTAAATAATCTCATTTTTACTTCTATCTCAATCTTTTGTTAGCTTTAGAATGGATTGCTACACCCTTCTTCTGGGAGTTTTTTTATTTTTGGTTTCATTGACACTAAATAATGTTGGTTTTTCTTTCTGACCTCTCCTTCTTGATCTCAAAATTGCAAATGTTGGAATCTTTCAAGACATTATCTTTGGGTCTCCTTTCCTTTTTTTTGTCTGCACGCTCAGGACTGGTGATTTCATTCAATACAAAGTGTTGAAAAGTCCCAAATCTCAATCTCAAGTCTTGATTTATCCTCAGAATTCCAGAATTATATATCCAAATGCCTATTGGATATTTCCATTTGAATGTCTGATAAACATTTCAAATTTAACATGTCCTGAACAACATTTTTGGTCTATGCCACGTGCTGCAAACTATAGCTGTGAGTCAAATCTGGGTCACATAATTTTGTTCAATAAAATTTTATCGAAACTCAACCACACCATTTGTTTGCATTTATCTATAGCTTATTTCACACTGCAACAGAGACCCCTTTAGTCTACAAATACTGAAACATTTATTATCTGGCTCTTTACAGAAAGTTTGCCAACAGCTGACCTATATACCAAGTTTGCTCTTCTTGAAGCAGGTATTTATCTGAGTTGATAACACTACCTTATGTTTTATATCTCGAGTCAAAATTCTCCTAATTGTCTTTGATGTTCATTTTTTTCTTACCTACTACACTGAACACATCAGCAGTTCATATGGGCTTTACCTTTACAGTAAACCCTAAATTTGGTTTTAAAATCTCCACTGAAACCACCAATGTTGCTTGAAGCATTGAAACAACCTCCTAATGATTTCCTTACCAATTTTTTTTTTTTACCCTTTTACAACTTTATAGTCTTCTTAAGTTATAGAAAAGTCTTCTTAAACCACATGTCAGATAGTCTTTTCCTTGCTTAAAATCATCCAATGGGTATGTATTTCTTTTACAATTTTCTCAACTCCCTACCTTCTCTTACAAAGTTCTGCATAATCTGGATTCTTACTCCTCCGCCTACCAGTTCTCTTCTTGCTCTTGGCCCAATGAACTCCAGCTGCACTGAGCTTTCTCCTACTCCAACATGCTAATTTTTCAGTTCTGGCCCTTTGAGCTAGCTGGGTTCTCTGCCTGGAATTCTCTCATGAACAACTTTCATGAATGTCTCCTTCTCTTCAATCAGGTTTCAGTTCAAATGTCACTTCTTTCAAGAAGCTTCTTCTTAATAATTCATTCTAACAGAGTCATACAAGTATATAATATCATAGTATCACTTACCAAGTGTTTAATGTTCTTCAAAGCATTTTAACTACAAGATAGGTCTTCTGTTTATTTACTTTTGTATTTATTTGTTTGTTGATGATTTTTCTGTCTCTTCAAAATAGAATGTAAATTCTCCAAGAATAGGAATCAATTCTGTCTTGTTCATTGAAGCATCTATAGTATTTAGAACAATGCTGAACAATATTGGTTGAATGGATGAATATTCAACTATCATATTCCGGAGAGGTTTTTCAAGGTTGTCTTGAAGAATGTGGGCCAGGTTAATTTTCTTAGACTAAATATGAAGGCAGAAGGCAGAGCACTCTATTGTATTAATTTAAGTAATATAAGTATCCTTATTAAAGAATTAATTTATTTTTATTATATTCTTCTTAAATATAAATAAGTGTAACATTAGTTATAAACTTTTACATTTGCTACTTTTATATACTAAAATCAAAACAATTACCATAAATAAATCAAATTAAGATGTTTACTCATGAAATTATTTTATTAATTGCCCTGATAAACTCTTTTGGGGGCTGGATCCATGTATGAATGTGCTCACTAATGCATCATCTGTGGTTGAAAACATTGGCTGGGACATAGATAGAGCTCAGCAAATACTTGTGGTAAATTAGTGCTGAAGAGTAAATAAAAACATGGCCTCTGCAATCAAGGTATGTGTGTCTAGTAGGATAGACTTAAAGACACAAACCAGTTGACCATCCATCTGCTAGAAAATTCCTCAGACCAACTCTGAAATTCAATATTAATTGTGGACATTTATTGGCACTATGTTACATTGTTAAAGAAATCACAATAACTGAACCCTTATAACAAGCTTTGTAAGCATTTATACTCTGATTATTTCCTTATTACAAGATGAAGGTGAGGAGAAACTGAGAGGTTGTCTGGCCACAGCTAATAAGAAGTAGAGTCAGGATTTAAAGCCAGTGGGTCTGTATACAGAGCCTGAGTTCCATTGATTCTCAGCTAATGAAGGAGTAAATGATTCTTTTTCATTGACAATGACCCAGATCTCAGAATCACAAGTTATATCCCACTAGAGCAGACTGGATTTAACTCATTAACATTGCATTTTTAACAAGATAATTCATTCCTACTGCTTGATACAGTAGCTATAGACAGCTACTTTTACCTAAATTACTCACAAAAATTTGAAGGTAGAAGAAATTTAGCAATATGCTTGTCCCACCTCTTCATTTTTCAGCTGAGGCATCCAGAGTTCTAGGGAGATTAAAGTTGATAGCTAGGTAATAGCAAAATCAGGAGGAGAAACTAGAATTGTTTTCCTCTGAATCACATGCCCTCTCAAATTTTGCCTGTGTTTAATGCCAGAAGGGCAAAAACAAACAAACAAACAAACAAACAAAAGTTTGCTTTCTCTTAGCAGAAAAGTAAAAACAGATCACCTAAATATTTCCGTCCCACTTTCCTTTACTTTTAGAATCATTGCCAGAATGTGGCAGTCTTCTCATCAACTGTTGAAAATGTAATACTTCTGTATCTTTCAGATGTTCTGGAATCCTTTTCATTTATGCATGCATACTTCCACTCACCTTTCCATTCCTTTATTTACTTATTCATCAAGCATTTCTTGCATGGCAATTATGTGCAGAGCTTTGTACTTGGTAAAGGGGAAAATAAAGAATAGTTGAACATGATTTTATTCAAATTGATTCTATCCTCTATTGCATTTTATTTTGTAACTTGCCTGAAGTCCCTTCAAAGGTAGATGGGTTGTAATTTCTCAATAAAATAGATATGAAACACTAAACAATGTTCTAGCATCAAAGTGGCAATTAGCTGTTGACTGCAACATCTATTTTCTTAAAGTTGCTGTTTCTGCTTCTATCAATATCAATAGCTAATATTATTGACTGTTTAGTATGTGCCAAGCACTCTGTTAAACACTCCATGTACATTAACTCATTTAATCTCAACAGTTCCACGAAGACATATAGTTATTATATGTATTTATAGCATAAGGTTACACTCTTACTAAGTACTAGAAAATCCAAGCTGTCTTTCTCCAGAGAGTATATGCTTAATTGGTTCATCAAATTGTTTGTAAATTGTTAGCTTATATAGAAAATACCCAAGAATTTCAGTAGATGAGTGTTCAGGAGCCTGTGAGTTATCCCACATTGAAACTAGGAGACATACTGCTCTTCATTTTCTCCAACAAAAATACCTCACTTTCTCTTTCTATGATTTTTCACAGAATTCCTGCCCTATTATTAACATAGTTGTGATTTTACTTACTCCAAATACTGATAAGCAATGGTGAAAAATGTGAATATCTGAGAACTTGTACTTTGCAAAATACATTTTTACTTAAATATGATTCTCTTTTAGAAAATGCTGTGGCAAAGTGGTGCTTATTTGGGTTCTGTATTATTATTTTTTTGAGTCCTACTTTATAAGGACAATAACAACTCAGAAATTGTACGAGTAAAAAAGGCTGTTCTCCTGAGTTTGGCAGAAGATTGGAGAAGGCATAAACAGCAATCTACTCCCCTGATTTATTCTGAGTACTCACACAACTGAGGCCCAAATAAATTACAAAGTGGTGGGCTCCAGTGGTGTTATTAAATTCCTTGTAGGCTGGAAGCATTGATCATTGGATACCCTTAGGTTTGAGTTTCATTCAAATGGTGGAAACATATATACTAATACTATATATCATTTCAACTTCATGCATGAGACTTGAAACAAGAAACTTCTGTTATAGCTAACAGGCATAGTCTGTGAGGTGAATTGGATCTACACTGCACATCGAAATATTTATAAATTGACCTACATTTTTAAAGCTGGAATGTAAACCTCATTGGGCATCAGGAGGTTGACACTGTCAGTTACTTATGTATTTCTCAGCGTTAAGTAGTTATATTACGAAAGATGAATGATTCTGTACAAACACTATATAAATGTGACTGCATCTGGACTTTCTAAAAGAATATAAGAATGCATGCTTGGAAATCCTCTACCTATTTGGAATTAGAACACACTTTGCAGTTGATGGTAGAAATTATAGATTTCTTCTAGAGAAACATAGAAGTTACAGGGATTTGGCTGATGACAAAGACATCTTCCCACAGCACCACTAAATGCTTTCTAAGTACTTATTATACTTAAATACAGTATTCATATAATATGTGAGAAATAGTTTGATGACATTTTAGGTACATTGTGTTTTTAGCATGAACTCCAAAAGGATACACAACTAAACTCCATAATTTCTCCACTTACTGGTTCAAGAGTCAGAGTTGAGGAGACTCACGTGGAATTCTTGACCTCATTTACATTCTTATGTTTCATAACTTCTGGCCCTCGGTTTCTTATTTGCATAGACAGTTAGTGTCCAGTAATCAATCAACATGTTGTAGCTTCTATATTGACCATATCATTAGCATCTTCTCTGCGTTATTTCTGATCCCCTACAGAGCTCACAGATATGTTGTTCACTTTGAACATCAGACATAAGACTCTGGGAGCACTCTAGGGCAAATTTTGAAACAACTATTCATTCTGGCTCCTAGATTTATTGCTTCTGTTTTAAACTTAATTTCCTATTAGTTGTTAAAGTGTTCACTTATTTTTCAAAGCTCTTTGAAATTAGAAAAATGGTTAGCTATTTTCTAAATCTTACCTGATTTTTTTTTTCCTAAAGGGAAAGTAGTATAGATTTGGAATCCACTAAATAATGCTTAATTTATTCCTTTATCTGGGTAGAGAATTAAATGTCACAATTAGTCATTATATATATTTATTGTATTTTAGAGCAATGTTTTCTTAAATACCTCAGTTACCTTCAGATAAAGTACTTTCTAAGAGATACACATTAACTCCTTCAAAATCAGGGATATCATTTGGTAGCTGCCTTAAGGGCACCTCTGAGGCATCTAATGTGTTTGCAAAGATTGATTTGGATGAAGCATGCATACTCCCATAAAATGCTAATATTGACTAATTATTCCTTGCTTAGAAATCATACATTTACCATTTCATACGCTTGCTCCCTTCATTGCTAGAGGTATTGCCATAGATGGTAGAACAAGTTAAATCAGAATGTGCTTCTACTTTCAAATTTCATCATCCATCATAAAAAGTACACTTGTTTTTTGTCATATTTTGCTATGAAATTATTAATGCTGGTGGGCCTGAATAAAATATGTCATTTGTATCTGAACTAGTAATATGAAATCTTAGAGAAATGATGAGTTGCTGAGAAGATAATTAGAATGAGTGGAATCTCTTAATTTATCATATTATGAAATTTATTTCTGTGCTTTTAATCTTTATTCATATATACTGGCTCCAGATATAATGACATATCCATCCCTACCATTACAAATTATTACTTCTTTCAAGAGAATATATTTTTATGTGACTTTTGTTTTATAACTAAAGGGAAAATGAAAATACGTATATACAAAACATCAGTTCAGAAACATTCCCCATGCTATGTAATTAATTCTAAGTGATATATGCACAGAAAACGGAGACCACATGTGGTAGAGAGGAATCTGACGAAGTCCCCCAAATACTCCTGTTTTCTGGTTATTCAAACAAACACTAATCTAGATATCTGTGTAAAGAAATATTACAGATGGAATTAGAATCACTGATCGGCTGACTTTAATTTAGGGGGATTATTTAGTATTACCCATGTGAGTCCAGTGTAACCACATGGGTCCTTAAAAGCAGAAACCAAAGCACAATATTTAGTCAGTAGAAGTGCATTGGAGGTATGAGGCAAAAAGAGAAAAGTCAGAGGATTCAAAGGCCCATTTTTTCTGGTTTTGAGGGGGATGGGAATTAGCCTAGATTTATCACCTCTCAGAGCCAGTAGTGAAATGAGGGCCTTAATCCTATGACTGTATGGCCCTTATGGAACCAACCACACCACACTGTACCTAGACTTGGGACCCTTGTGAGATTATACATTCGTGTGGTTTTGAGCTGCTAGCTTTGTTGTAATTTGTTACCATAACAAAGAGAAAACAATATTTCGTATTTACCTGCCATAAGCAATGCTTAAGCAGGCAAATCTTACTTTTTTAACCATTCTTTGGAGAAGTTATGACAGTTCGCCGCATTAACAGCCTCCTTTTTAGTAACGTTCCAGATAATGAGTGGGCTCATGGAAATGATAAGAATTTCAAGGGGACCCCAAGTGGTCATATATATTTTGCTGTTGAGTTCAAGTATTTTCAGTATTGTTAACACACATGCTGCATCCAGATTGGACTTTTCATAATTCACACCTCACAATATCACTTCCCCATCATATCTTTTGCTTAAACCCTTTCAACGACTTTTGACTTTAGGAAAATTGGGCATTTTTTAAAAGTCTGTGCCTGGTTTCACCTTTATCTGTGTCTCCAGTGCCATACTTCATTCCTCTATGATTCCTTGCATGGAATGTTGTCTTTATATCTGCACCCCTTTACTCACTTGATACCTAGAAGCACTATGGTATAATGTTTAATAGGATGGACTCTGGGGTTATTCTGTCCTAATTTAAAATCCTGGCCTTACCACTTCCTCGCTCTACAACATTAGGCATGATATTTTACTTCTCTATGCCTCAATTTCTTTATCAATAAAATGGGAAAAATAATAGTACCTACTCTAGCAAGTTGTCATACACAGAATTTACTTATTTGTGTCTCCCCCATTTTCTGTGTACTTTTATTTTGCTCTCTTACACATTTAATGAATATTTGTTTCTATAAATAAGTGTCTATGATCCCAGACATAATCAGGAGATGCAGGTATAAATTTGATATTTTTCTCCTCATAGGACCAAGTAACTATTCCCGTAGCTGCAAACATAGATTACTTATAACTATTTGTTTTCATTCACTGAAAAAAAAACGTTTTTATGTACCTACTGAATTTCAAAAGCTAAGGATACATATATGAATAAAATATAGTTACTTATCTATTCTATTGTTGACTATATGTTTGATGGAATGTAACAAAAAATGTAATAAATCTGGTCAAATTGTTATTTACTGATAAACTAGAAATATTTCAGGCAGTAGAGTTAGGTGGATATAATTAGAATTTAAGCAAACTTCTGCACTGGAAGAGTCTTTTGCTTTATTTTTACAAACTTATTCTATTGAGTGTTTATAATATGTGAAGCACATTATAGAATTATAAGAAAAATTGCATGTGAAACACCTAAGATAGTGCCTGGCATAAAATGAGTGTTTATTTTGTTAAAAAAAAAAATACATATATATATATATATTGTTTGAGCACCTAGAAAGTGCTAATCATTTTCTAAGAAACAAGGACATATCAGGAATGTGATGAGATTCTGTTCCAATGGAAGAAAAACATGTTGAGCAAATAAAATGTGCATAGCTTAATAGCAACCAGCATGGTTTAAAACACGTGGGTAGGCTGAACTATTTTTGATATGGCATCAGGGACCATCTGGGAGAGGGAGCAGTTGATCTGTCTCCTGGGGCCCAGAGATTGAAACAACAACAACAACAACAAAACAACAAGTCAACAACAACAACAACAACACCAAACACTTGCCTGCAACTTAATCCTTAGTGGCGTACCCCTTTTGGTTAAAAAAAAAAAAAAAAAACCCTTTCCCTTTTGCAATTCATTGTAGGTTTTTCTTCTCAATTAAAGTTAAGTCAGAAAACTAAGCTTAATAATTTAGCTTAGTAATCCATATACCAAACTGATTAGCTCTATTGTATATTGTGATAGTTAATACTGGGTGTCAGCTTGATTGGATTGAAGGATGCAAAGTATTGATCCTAGGTGTGTCTTCGAGGGTGTTGCCAAAGAAGATTAACATTTGAGTCACTGGGCGGGGAAAAGTAGACCCACCCTTAATCTGGTGGGCACAATCTGTTCAGCTGCCAGCATGGCTAGAACATAAAGCAGGCAGGAAAACATGAAAAGGTGAGACTGGCCTAGATTTCCAGCCTACATCTTTCTGCTGTGCTGGATGCTTCCTGCTCTCAAACATCAGATGCCAAGGTCTTTAGTTTTGAGACTCGGACTGGCTCTCCTTGCTCCTTAAGCTTTCAGTCTATTGTGGGACCTTGTGATTGTGTAAGTTAATACTTAATAAACTCCGATATATAGATATAGATATATATCTCCTGTTAGTTCTGTCCATCTTGGGAACCCTGACTAATGCATATATGTTTATGTTATTTGTTCTCATGTGCACCAAAAAGGTGAATTAAAAAACCTTCCCTTAGCTGTGGTAATATCACACAAACACACACACACACATACACACACAAGCATGCATGAGCATGCACATGCACACACTCAGTATGTACTTTTTAAATTCTCTTTTATATTAATGACCTATTTATTTTAAAACTTGAGCTAATTTCCAGATGACCAAATTTTGCAAGTGTTGCTTTATGTGTTTAATTACATCAATTAATTACTGTATTTGCAAGGTTTAACAGCCCAAAAGCTACCAAAGAAATAATCATTTTAAGAGCTTCAAGTTGCAGACTACTTCTAAGGCAAAACTGGAAAAAATTCAACCTGAAGAATGATTGATTTCTTAGGGATGTCTTTCTGTCATAAACCCAAGATATTTGAGAAAGGCATGGTATAATATTTTCACAGCATAGTGCCCTGCCAAATATCAACATTTTAAAAGCTTGAAGATATTAAAAGTAGAATTGTGTATCAACAGTAAAACTTCACAAACATACTACAATTTATATTTTAAATATAACTTTTAAAGGTCCTAGCGTTCAATGGGAATTCAGTTATTTTATCCGGTGGTTCAGACACTTTGTTTATGCAGAAACGATCTTCTAGAAATTTTAACTGTAGTGAGCATTCTAATGTAGGCTGTGCAAATATTAAACAGCTACTACAATTATGCTTCTGTTTTCTTTTCAATATTGAATGTTTACATTCTTAAAGCATCTCCGATCGATAACTTTTATTGACTGTTTTTTCTCCTTCCTCAGCTGTTTCTTTACTTGTTTTGCTTTATTCATTTCTTCATATGGTATGTTATTTATTTATTTCATGTTGATGTGGGAAGAAGGTTGCCCTCTTTTTATTAACAGATTGAATTAGCAGCAGGCACTGAGGCTTAGTGCCAAGCAAGAAAGACACAGACAAGCTTATTTTTTCTGCTACCACTTTCAACCTTGAATACAGACCTCTGGGTAATGTCACACTGGATACTTGCTGAATATTTGCTGAGGACTTCTTTTATGCTTGTCTCAGCATTGGTTTAAAACAAGATCAGGGCTAAGAAGAGCCAAGCTGCTCTCTCAAAGGTATTCCTTCATTTGCCTTTTCTCTCCCAGACTTTCCAGCAACTCCGGCCATCCAGCATATTGAACTGTGACTTGACTCTGGACTTTATGTGTTTATATGTTAACTATTTGCTGATTTCAGTATTTTTTACATGACACATAAACTAAGCATGACCAATTCAAACCTATAATCTCTCTACACAAGTCTTCCAACCTGGTCTACTTCAGTGTAATCTTATCAATGAATGGAGAAACACCACTGTCCAGCTCTTACACAAGCCAGAAACCCAGGAGTCACTTTTTGAACAACTCCCTCCTTCTCTCATTGTTCGTATCCATTCCTGAATATTCTATGACTACCCACTTCTCCCCACCTCCATGCCCATCAGCACTACTCAAAACTAAGTAGTCACTATCTCTTTTCTGGAGAGGGGAATGTCCTAACTGGTTAATCCTAGAAACTTTTGTGTCTCTTTACTTGGTTTTCAAGCTGGATTTATCTAAAGAGATATGAAATGATAGCATGTGCTCCATCTCATATATGAAACACTTCAACGGATTCTCATTACAATCAACGTGACTTATAAACTCTATAATGTCTTAGCTCCTTTTTACAGATTATGCCCACTTCATACTCTCCTTGGACCTATGTGCCCAAACCACAATGGACCACGTCGATTATATTATAAGACCTCAGCATATGCAGTTTCTTTTACCTAGAACACTATCATTCATTAATACCCTCAAATATATGAACACACAGACACACACACACACACACAATCATCTTTTGCAAAGTTAATTTTTTCTTATTCATTCATTTTTTTCAGAATCCCATTCAATGTTTTCTTCCCTGGGAAACCATTTTTGACCTCTCTCACTAGACCAGTTCTTCTTCTTCAAAGCACTTATCACAGTTGTAACTTTACATTTATTTGAGAATTTATTAGATTCTGAGCTGAAATTTCCATGAAGGGAGGTGCCATATTTGCTTTCGCTCAATAGCTGATCTATGTCATCTAGTTTATCATCTGACACATAGTATGTATTCGATAAGTGTTTTTGGAGTGAACTGCCTTTAGTTCATGGGAAAGAAATGTAATTCATTTTCGAACTAATAGTTCTTCAGGCAATCCTGAAAAGCATCATACTTCCCACTCTGACTTGGACTTTCTCATTTCAGAAATAAAATGACCTGAATTTATTTAACCATCTTCAGGTTAAATATTTCGTGACTATCACCTGACTGTCTTGCCCCGAACATGCTTTTCATATTCTATATAAAATATGGAAAACTTGAAAATCGGGTGCCTAGAAATGAACCCAATTCTCTAAATAACAAGCCTTTCTTTTTTTACCCTCCATATGTCACTGAAGTCCATGTTCATTCAATTTTGTAGATGGTAGATTAGCTAATAAAATAGCCATAAACATTTCTATTATAAGGCTAGGCATCCTAATTTGTTTTATCAGGGAATTTATTTATTTATTTATTTTTAACATAACTCCCAGTTTGTTTTAGTTTGCACAATAGTTCTATCTTATCCACTTGACTCAATTATGACTAAATTTAGAATCATGAAACCCACCACAGAATATTTAATTATTGAGTTCTTTTATTTTGATTTTTTTTTTTATTGTTCTTGAGATGAGGAAAGGAAGTTAAAAGAAACCAAAATTATTAATCTAAAACTTCAGGAAAGATCAGAGTTGAAACTGGAACACAGCTTTCCTGATTCATAGACTGGAATTCTAAAAATTGCATGAAAGGTGATTAATAATTAGAATAAGTCATATCTGTAAGAGGCTTTAAAAAATAACTATTCCATTTTCATGTTATTTTCTCCTATTTTATACCCATTATCCAAGATGTTGTTTCACCTTATCTGAGTCAGAAACTAGCAATCAGTAGCAAAAAAAAAAAAAAAAGAAAGAAAGAAAAAGAAAATCCCAAACTAACTTTTTAAACCTTACGATGTATAGACCTGTTGTACTATACAACTTATATCATATTAAGATATTAAATGAACAATAATAAAATATAAGATCTAAAACTCAATTTACTCAATCATTACATAAAAAATGAAATACTTCTAAATGTTTTAAACCCTTAGATTATGTCTAACTATGAACATTTAGAAAAACTATGCTATGCTTTTAAATGGGATCCCTCCATATTGGTACCCCTTTCAAATTCCTTTTTTTTTTTTTTTTTTTTTAATTAAGAGAAGGACTCATACCACCCCGTTCTATTTCTAAGCCTCCCAGCAGCAATTGTGAGAATGTATGCCACACCACCCATATGTTCGTCTCCAGATGGCTAGCCTGCTTCTCTCAGCTCCCCCACCTGCCTGGACCAAAGGCATGCTGTGCTCAGAACCCTGTGTATAACATGAAAGATGCTGATGCCTGCTGTTATCCATACCCTTGCATGTCCACAGTTGAATCAGAGCACAGGCAAGGAAAGAAAGAGAGGCAAGGCTGGAAGGAAGCAAAATTAGAGTTAAAGGAGAGGGAGGATGGAGGAAGAAAATAGGAGGGGAAAAAGACAGTAAGAAACAGTGCAAGGAGGAAAAGGTTACAATTTGATGAGAAAAGATAGTTATTTTATGACAATCATTAGTTTGGTAAGATTAAGAAAATTGATATTGCACACTCAAAAATCAAATAAGTTTACTTAAATTAAGTCACATGAAGACAAGCACAAATGGTTTCTTTTTGTAACATTAGAATTGATGCTGTGTTGTACTGGTTCTGAAAGTGGATGATAAACTGCAAGTGGTTGTTTGTCTGCTGTTCTCTGTGAAAGACACAGGTACCATCCTATGGATTTGTGAGAGGTGTTTCACATCTAATGTTACTGAGCAATAGCACTCGAGATTAGAAACATCACAGAAAACACACACATGTTGCTGATGCATATGGGCATCATGTGTGCTAGTTGCAACTCAAGCAGAAACTCTCAGATAAAAGAAGGAAGTCAAAAAAGTTATAAAGGAGATTTTCCTTCTTTCTAATTTCCCTGCCCTTAGCCCAGTGTATCTTCAAGTATGACCCTGAGGTAACCCACTTTAGAGTCACCTTGAGTAGTCAAGGAGACACATAGCATAAATAATTAATCGCCAACAAGGATCTATTGAATGATATCTCCATACTAAGCAGGTGATTTGTTCATTCAACGATTTTTATTGAGAATCAATTATGGGTCACATACTAAGTTCAGCACTGGGATAGATTATTGCGAAAAAACATAGTTCTGGCTCTTTTATTCAACTAATATTCTTTGAAAACCTCCTGTAATATAAGCACTGTTTTAAGCTTTAGGAATAAAGCATTGCAAAGAAATAAAAATAAAAATCATTCCTTATGACGTGAAGGTTCTTGTTATTGAAAACTATAATAAATAAATAAATGAATCACTTGTATGAATACATTATGCAAAAAGATGAAATGTGGTGGAGAGAAAATAGAGCAGAGAAAAGAATATCAGAAGCAAGAGGTATGCAATGTTAAATAGAGTGGCTAATATAGACTTTTCTGAGATGCTAAAACTTTAGGAAAAATTTGAAGATGGTGAGGGAGTGAGTCATGTAGCTATCTGGCAGATACCTGGAAGGAGTAGCCAGTGAGAAAGGCTCTGGTTCAGGATGGTGTCTGTGACTCAAGGGTGAATGGAACAAGAGAGAGAGTGGTAGCAGATGAGACCAGAGAGCTTCAAGATACCTCTACAGTGGCCTGCAAGACGCCACAAAATCTGGTATCTTGTAAGCCATTATAAAGTCTTTGTCATAATTTGTCTAAATCAATTTACATTAAGGGATCCACCCCTATGACACAAACACCTCCCATCAAGCCTCACCTCCAACCTTGGGAATCAAATTTCAACATGAGGTTTGGAGGAGACAAATATCTAAACCATAGCATAAGCCCTCCCCAAAACTCTCCCTTCTTTAGAGTGAAAGCCAAATGCTGCTATGTAGAAAAAGCCTGAATGGGACTAAATTGGAAAAAGGGAAAGCAGGTAGGAGGCAATTGCAGTAATCTAGCAAGAGAGGATGAAAGTGATGGGAGTGACAGAGTTGAAAAGATGTAGGTACATTCTGGATATATTTTGAAGACTGGATTCGTAAGATTTCCTGATAAATCAGTCTTAGAATGAGAGAGCAAGAGATAAGTCAAGTTCGACTCAAATCTATTTGGCCAGAATAGCTGGAAGAATGGACCTGACATTAATTGACATGGAAGTGTGGATGGAGAAGGCTTTCACGAGGGAGTGTTAATTATTGATTCTGTTTCAACAGGTTGATTTTGAGATCCTAGTGGAGATTTTCATTAGTCTAGAGTTGAGAGAAATAGTCTGAGATAGAGTTGCCATAGATGATATTTTAAGAATTTAGATTGGCTAAGATCCCAAAGGTACTTAACATCATATCAAGAAATGAGGAATTACAAAGAATGTGCAACAGGGCACCCATATTAGGAGGTCAAGGAGCAGAGATTATTCCACCATAACAGACTGATAAAGATGAGACATTCGTTGAAGAATAAAAAATATATGGTGTCCTGGATGACAAGTTTAAAAATTATTTCAGAGTTGAGGACATGATAAACAAGGTCAGAGACTAGAGAAGTAAGAATGCAATTATTCGATCATTAATAGAAGAAATAAAATGTTAATAAAATGATAGGTAAGTCAGATATTGTTAATAATACAAATTAATATAAAATATAAAACAAATAATGCTACAAAAAGTACATCATTTTATAGTAATAAATAATAACAAATATAAAGATGGTGGTGGAAAACATGGGATGAGGAAATGCTTGTTTAAAGAAGTAATCTTGAGATTAAAGATAAAAGATACGTACAATTTACTGAAGGTGAAACTGTGAAGGCTAGATCAGATGACATTTGCAATGGCCTTTTTTGAAAGAAAACATAATGTATTCAAGGAGAAGGAAAAGACTAGTTTAGTTTTAGCATGAAAAAAATGAATGTAGCAACTTAAATAAGGAATTACATATGTTTGGAAAGAAATGTCTTGAAAATCACAGGCAACATAAACCAAGATGAGAATTAAATGCCATTATATTAGTTAGGATGTTTTGGGCAACAAATAAGAAAATATCTACATAAAAATTACTTACAAAATAATAGTTTATTCATAAGTCTCAAAAGAGACAAGTGGAATCCCATAATTCTATTTCTGAACATCTATCTAAAAGGACTGAAAGCTGTGCCTTGAGGAGATATCTGTGCAACCATGTTTATAGCAACAGTATTTACAGTAACATAAAGGTGGAAGCAACCCATGTGTCCATCAATAGACAAATGAATAAACAAAACGTGATATATACAAACATGGAATTTTATTCAGTCTGAAAAAGGAAGGAATTTCTGACACATGTTATAACACAGATGAAACTTGAAGATATTAAACTTAGTTAAAAAGCCAGTCACAAAAAACAAATACCACATTATTCCACTTATGAGAAAGTAGTCAAATTTATGGAAACAGGAAGTAGAATGGTTGCTTCCAGGGACTTGACTTAGAGATACTACTTAATGCGTTCAGAGCTTCAGTTTCACAAGATGAAAATCGTTCTAGAGGTAGATGGGTGTAGTGTAGTGCACATATGAGTGTATGAGTGTACTTAATGCCTCCAAACTCTACATTTAAAATAGGCTGGTAAATGTTATGTTATGTGTATTTCATCAAAATTACTACTAATAATAATGAAAAGGGTCACTGGACACAGTGAAAAAGAAGAAAGAAGAGGAAGAAGAGGTGAAGGAGGGCAAAGAAATGTAACACCAGGGATGATTTTAGTAAATTCATGATACCTGGGCTCCAGGTAACTCTGCATGACTCTTTTAGTCTTCCCTTCATGGTCATAAGATAGCTGTTACAACTGAGCATCAAGTTATTCCACAAAAATGTCTAACGCAGCAAAGAAGAATCAGGGACTTTTTTCTCATACAACACTTTCTTTCTACCAGTTAATAGAATATGTTTCTCAGAGGCCTTCAACCAAGGTCACTTTAGTGTAATTGACCAGAACCATAATAAAATTACCATACTTGTCTGCAAGAAAAACTGTGAAAGAAGGTTTCTAATGATTTCAGATTCACTTTCAAGGGCAAAAGTCAGTGGTGTGCTGATAAATATTTAACAAATAGCTATCTGGGATGGGAGAGAATGTGTGTACATATATAAGTGTATTACATATTTTATTGATATAAAAGATTTGTAGGATGCTATAAATAATAATAGTAGTATATACAGTATTCTTTATTGTCAATTTCATATAGTCAAATGATCTACACAGCATGCGTGCTTCCACTGATTTTTTTCCATGCTTTTTTATCCATAGCCAAAATATGGTTGCAATTCACAAGTGTAGTTCCAACACGAATGGTGGTAGATATTTTCCTTTGAGTTAATGAGTGACACGCAATGAACCAATGGACACATACATAAAAATTTAGTGTGAGTAACCTTTTTCCCAAATCTTCTGAATACCAGAACAGTTCCTTAATTTTTTCTGCACTATTTACAATGTAACAGCTATTGATATGATATACTTTTAAATTTAATCTCTATTATTAATGTTTTCTCCAACATTCTTAAGTCTAAACAAGCAACAAGAGAATGCCAAGACTGGCTGACTAGAAGCAGCTGATGTTCACCACTCTCATGCAGAGGAGAAAGAGTAGCAAGTAAAGCCTGGCTCTTCAGCTAGATATTCAGGTAGACATGCTGGGATTCATCAAAGAAGCAATATGACCTACAAAGGACAGAGAAGAGCAAGATAGGACAGTTGCCCACCCAGGACTGGCATGGAGCAAGGGGAGGCTTTCCACTACAGGGAAATTGTGAGTAACAGCCCCTAAGAGCCCACTACCAATTGAAGGGCTCTCCGGTATAGGCTGATCACTTCCATTGGTAGTGGCTCTGCATTTCTCTGGGATAGAGCCCAATTAAAAGGCCCTCTGCCTCTTACCACTGCTAAGGACCTGCTGAGGAAGGAACAGAAGGCCTGAGCTTACCCCAGGGCTGCTATGTGCAGCCAAGGAGGACCAAGCCAAAATCTACATCCAGCACTCAAGTGAGAGAGAAGCCTACACTTTCTGAGCACTGAGAGTGAGCATGGCTGCAATTGTGAGGAAATACAAAGAAGTCATGTTGCTGAGCATGAGCCTACTGGCCATTACACCTAAGCACCATCTACTAGATCACAGACCAAACTTCAACACCATAAATACTTTTCCAACATACCCCCAACCCACTGCAACCCCTGCCCTGTGAAACCAAGGCCAATAATTCAACTACAAATAGAGGCCCTGCACAAAGCCTCAGCCCTCAGGAAACATCCAGAAATGAAGTCAACTGACTTCAACACAAATTCCAACACAGTTAAAGGAACATCAGCCCACACAGATGAGAATGAGCCAGAGCAAGAATTCTGGCAATTCATACAGCCAGAGTGGCTTATTTCCTTCAAATAACTGCACTAGTTACCCAGCAAAAGTTCTCAGTCAGGCTGAAGTGGCTGAAATGACAGACACAGAATACAGAATATGGGTAGAAATGAATATCATCAAGACTCAAGAGAAAATTAAAACCCAATCCAAGGAATCTAAAGATTACAATAAAATGACAAGGCTGAGAGAAAAAATGGCTATTTTAAGAAGGAACTAAATTTGTCTGATAGAGCTGGGAAACACACTATAAGAATTTCATAATACAATCACACATTATCAGCAGAATCAACCAAGCTAAGGAAAAAAAATTCAGTGCTCAAAGACTGGTTCTCCAAACTAACTCAGTCAGACAAAAATAAAGAAAAAAGAATAAAAAAGAATGAACAAAACCTCCAAGATATATGGGATTAGGTATAGACCAAATTTATGACTCATTGGCATCAATGCAGGAAAGGGAAAGAAAATAAGCAACTTGGAAAATATATTTGAGGATATTGTTCACAAAAATCTCCCTAACCTTGCTAGAAAGGCCAATATTCAAATTCAAGAAATGCAGAGAACCCCTGCAAGATACTTTGCAAGGCGACCATCCCCAAGACACATAATCATCATATTCTCAAAGGTGATATGAAAGAAAAAATATTAAAGGCAGCTACAGGGAAGGGGCAGGTAATATACAAAGGCAGCTCCATCAAGCTAAAAGCAGAATATTCAGCAGAAACTCTATAAGCCAGAAGAGATTGTGGCCCTATATTCAGGATCCCTAAAGAAAAGAAACTCCAATCAAGAATTTCATATCCAGCCAAACTAAGCTTCATAAGCAAAAGAGAAATAAGAACCTTTTCAGGAAGCAAATGCTAAGAGAAATCATAACCACTCAACCTGCCTTAGAAGAGGTCCTTAAGGGAGGGCTACATATGGAGACAAAAAGATTATTATCTGCCACCCCAAAAACACACATTAAGTACATAGATTATTGACAACATAAAGCAACAACACTATCGAGTCTGCATAATATCCAGGATCAAATATACAATATAGCAACATAGCAATGTTAACCTTGATTGTAAATGGAATAAATGCCCTGATTAAAAGGCATAGAGGAGCCAGTTGGATAGAGCAGCAAGACTCACTGTGTGCTGTCTTCAAGAGATCTATCTCACATGCATTGACACTCACAGGCTCAAAGTAAAGGAATGAGGAAAATCCTACCAAGCAAACAGAAAACAAACAAACAAAAATAGTGGTTGCCATTCTAATTTCAGACAAAACAGATTTTACACCAACAGTGATCAAAAAAGACAAAGAAGGACATTACGTAATGGTAAAGGATTCAATTCAACAAGAAGACATAACACAACACAAGAGCAGCAGATTCATAAAATAAGTTATTAGAGACCTATGAAGAAAGTCAGATAACCATACAATAGCAGTGAGAAACTTCAACACTCCACTGACAGTATTAGACAGATCATCAAGGAAGAAAACTAACAAAGATATTTAAGATCTGAACTGAGCACTTGATCAAATGGACCTTGCAGACATATACAGAACTCTCTACCTAATAACAACAGAATATACATTCCTCTTACCTGCACATGGCACATACTCTAAAATCAACCACATGGTAAGCCATATAACACTTCTCAGCAAATCAAAAAACAAACTGAACTAACCACACTCTCAGATCACAGCACAACAAAAGTAGAAATCAACACCAAGAAGATTGGTGAAAACAATACAATTACATGGAAATTAAATAACTTGCTCCTTAATGACTTCTGGGTAAACAATGAAATTAAGACAGAAATCAAGAAATTACTTGAAACTAGTAAGAACAAGGATACCGCATACCAGAACCTCAGGGACACAGCTAAAGCAGTGTCAAGAGGAGAGTTTATAGTGCTAAAAACCCATATCAAAAATGGCAGAAGAATCTTAAATTAAGAGCCTAACACCACACCTCAAGGAACTGGAAAAACAAGAACAAACTAGCCACAAACCTAGCAAAGTCAAGAAATAACCATAATCAGAGCTGCTGAATGAAACTGAGATGTGAAAAAACGTACAAAAGATCAACAAAATCAGAAGGTTTTTTTTTTCTTTGTTTGATTGTTTTTAAAGAATAAATAACATAGACCACTAGCTGGACTAACAAATAAAAAAAGAGAGAAGATTCAAATAAATAAAATCAAAAAATGACAAAGGGGGACATAACTATTGACCCCACAAAAGTACAAAAAAACCATCAGAGACTGTTATGAACACTGGTACAAAAATAGACACATAGACCGATGTAACAGTATAGAGATCCCCAAAATAACACCACTCATCTACAGCAATCTGATCTTTGACAAAGTTGACAAAAACGAGCAGTGAAGAAAGGACTCCCTATGAATAAATGGTGTTGGGATAAATGGCTAACCATATGTAGAAAATTGAAACTGGACGTCTTTTTTATAACATATACAAAAAACAGCTGAAGATGGATTAAAGACTTTAATGTAAAACCTAAAACCATAAAAACCCTTGAAGAAAACCTAGAAAATGCCATTCTAGACATAGGCCTTGGAAAAGATTTTATGACAAAGATGCTAAAAGCAATTGCAACAAAAACAAAACTTGAAAAATGGGACCTAATTATTAAAGAGCTTCTGCACAGCAAAAGAAACTGTAAATAAAGAGACAACCGATAGAATGGGAGAAAATAAATGCAAACTAGGTATCCAACAAAAGTCTAATATAAGGAATCTATAAAGAACTTAAACAAATTAACAAGCAAAATACAACCCCATTAAAACTGGGCAAAGGATGTGAACGACACTTTGCAAAAAAGACATATATGCAGCCAGCAGGTATAGGAAAAAAATGTTCCGCATCACTAATCCCTAGAGAAATGCAAATCAAAACCACAATTAGATACCGTCTCACACCAGCCAGAATAGCTGTTATTAAAAAGTAAAAAAAAAAAAAAAAAAAACAAAAAACTATAGATGCTGGCATTGTTAGTTGAAATGTAGAAGCCACCGTTGAAAGCAATTTGGCAATTTCTCAAAGAACTTAAAACCAATTGATGCAGAAATGTCCTTATCGGATATATACACCCAAAGGAATATATATTATTTTACCATAAAGACACTTGCACACGTATGTCCATCACAGCACTATGCACAATAGCAAAGACATGAAATCAACCTAAATGCTCATCAACAGTAAACCAGATGAAGAAAATGTACATATATATACACCCTGGAATCCTATGCATCCATAAAAATGGAATGCAGGCTGGGCACGGTGACTCATGCCTCTAATCCCAGCACTTTGGGAGGCCCAGGCAGGCAGATCGGCTGAGGTCAGGAGTTCGAGACCAACCTGGCCAACATGGTGAAACCCTGAACCCTGTCTCTACTAAAATACAAAACTTAGCCGGGCATAGTGGTGCATGTCTGTAATCCCAGCTGCTCGGGAAGCTGAGGCACGAGAGTCGCTTGAGCCTGGCAGGCAGAGCTTGCAGTAAGTCAAGATTGCACCACTGCACTCCAGCCTGGGTGACAGAGCAAGTCTCCATCCCAAAAAAAAGAATGCGATCATGTCCTTTGCAGCAATGTGGATGAAGCTGAAGAAAAGAAAGAAGTATTCTAAGAAAACTAATGCAGAAACAAAGAACCATACACTGCATTCTCACTTACAAGTGGGAGCTAAACAGTGGGTACACATCGACACAAAGAAGGGAACAACAGACACTGGGGCTTGCTTGAGGGTTGAGGGTGGGAAGAGAGTGAGAATCAAAAAACTACATATCAGGTATTATGCTTACTATTTAAGTGATGAAATAATCTGAAAACCAAACCCCTGTGACACAATTTATCTATAGAACCAACCTGGACCTATACTCCTGAAACTAAAATAAAAGTTAAAGAAAAGAACAAAAAGAGCAAATAATTTGGAGTCCTGAGACCCCTGGGACTTGTTAGCCGAGTGAGATTGAGAAGTACATTCACTTGTTTTAAGTTTCAGGTTCCTTATCTGAAAGGATATCATTTGAAAACAGTACTCATCTTACAGGGCTGTGATGAATACTAAATAAAACTGTTGACATACTAGAAAGTTTTGAAAAATTTACCTGACTTCAAAGACTGAAATTTGACTGCAGAAAAAAGCTTTTTAAAAATCTTGATATAAAAAATTAATTTAAAAAATAAGCAGGCAACAAAACAATAACTGAAGCCTTCGTTTATAGCATTTGCCTATTTCCGCAGAGTAAATACTCCCAATACATCCAATTTCATGGTACCCACTTGACACCACTGAATGTAAATTTGAGATTGTGCAACAGCAAAACATCTATAGGATTTCTAATATTCAGATATAATTGATGCAAACACATTCAAAAGCATAGGCAATAGTAAAAGGTAGTAATATATTTGGAGATGATGAGTTTTGAGTTTTAATTATTTTGCATTTAATGTAATTCATTTAATTGTTCATTAATGTAATTTGATGTTCAATCATGTCTGTTTATAATATGGATTGCAAAATTCCTGAAAATTTAACAATCAACTTTCATAGGCTTCTTTGGATCAGATGACCAGCAAGGCCCATAATACTAGCAAAAAAGGAGGAATGAGATGACTTTGGCTTTGCAGATTTTAAACATTTAAATTCATTTAGGTATATAGTGGAAGCATTTTTACTTCCAATTGTGCTTAATCTAAGGAAAACAGCATCTTTGAATGTTTTCCTTTTTCTAATCAACTTTTGCTCCTAATTTTCTATTCTAGCTTCTAATATCCTAGATTTAGAACAAAAAATAACATTGATTTCCACCACAGATAAAAATGTCAAATAAAAGGCAAAGTAAAACTAGAGTCAATTGAATATTCTCTATTTAATGCCAAATTGATTTTAAGGCTGCCAGGTAAGGAAGGGAGAAATAGAATGTAAAGCTCTCTTGAGAAGACATCATTCAGTCCAAGCTCTTCATTTTAGAGATATGAAAATGGAGATACCTCAAGATTGGGCTAAAATCGCCCAACCCGCTAGCAGCAGGGCAAAGATGGCAATGCTGGGCTCCTGAGTTCTGAATGCCATACCTTTTATACTGCTGTGCACTAAACCCTAATTCCTGGGACATCTATATTAGAAGAGTGTTTGGCAAGTTCTTTGTATGTGAAAAGAGAAAACAGTTCTCATAAATCAGGTTTCCATGCCTGGTCTGTTAAATCCACCACTGGCACAATCACAGGGAAGTGCTGCCCCAGTTCATTGTGCTAGAAATAGACTGAGGTCTCATAGCTGCCATTATAGTCTAATTATATGTGACAGCCAACCTGACAGGTCTTGTTTATTTGTTTGTTTATTCTTTCAGTGCTTGTGGCTTGAAAAAAATAGAATAATGCTGTCAAAACTATCTCACCCTTCAGGAGCTTTCTCTGCTTCATTGGAAAGCGTAAGAAAGCATTTACTTCTAACGTGCCTGGTAAAGCTAATAAAGGAAAATAATTTCACTGAGAAGTCTTTATAATTATGCATGGCTCATGTAACACGTAGTGATGGTCAACTGTCACTAGTACACTGTGCAATACTTGATAACAGCATGAGAATCAGGAGCATCAAATACATAGAAATCACATAAGAAGTCTTTTGGGAAGAAATGCAAGCTTTGAAATCATCTGAGGATGAGGCAGCAAATACATCTAGAAAACATGAGCAAAATAAAAAATGAAATTGTATAAAGTTCACAATGGACCTAGTGGACAATTGACAGATTATATTTAACCCTACCTTAATTTATTTTTCCCAGAACACTCACCTTTTAAGAATATCAACATTATATTTGTACTGAAAGTAAATGTGATAGGTAGATCTTGATTATTTTTGAGTCCCAAGCTAAAGATCTCTATTTTTTTCTTGAATGGTTCCAATTTTACCAGTGATCTAGCTAAGGACATTGACATGTTCCTGAATGCCTCTAAACAAAGTAATGAAGAAAAAACTTTGAATGGCAGTGTTAAGATCCAATTCTTTATCAACATGTTGAAATGATAATTTGAACCTAATAAAATATAGTAAGACTCAACATATTTAACTTAAGAAAAGTTAAATAAATAAAAGAAAACAACAACAACAAAAAAGCTTGGGTGGGGAAAATAGAATCTAATAGCCATCTGTATGAGAAAAGATTTTATTTGGCTGCAAACTCACGAGTCGATGTTGTAACAAGACTGCAAACAGCAAGAATGTGAATATATTGAATCTTGCCTTCCTCTGGGAAGTACCGATGAAAGCTTGTACTAGCTCCACTCCATTTCAGACTGCAAAGATCATACCTAGTGTGCAATCAGCTTTAGAAATCTGTGGTTTTATCTCTCATGGCTTTGTGTAAGTGGGCTACATCTGGCTACTACTCAATCTCAGTTTGGACAGTGTGGGCACCATAGCATTTGCCCACTCCTCGTGTACTTGCAGAGTTCTGTCGTCTAAGTTATACTTTTTATGCTCTGTTCTAATGTGGCTATTGATAGGTGTAAACATTGTTTTTGCAAATGTGAAAAATAGAAAAACATGTTTTACAATGCTCCATTGTTTATACTTTTATATACAAAGTGATTTCCAGAACTAAAGCTTTCTACATTAATAAGAGTTGATCGTACTGTGTTTAATTAAGGCAAGACGTGAAGCGGTATGTTTAAAAGTTGGGTATACTTACATAAGAATGCCCAAGAAGAGGAAGACTCTGTAAACCAATATCTACGAGGAATAGTTGAAAAAAATAAGGACGACTTATTTATGCACAAGAAAAAGAGAAAAAATTAGTGAGTAATTCTTAATGGAATAATTACTTAGAAGAATTGTCATTTTTTGGAATTCAGTTTATTTTTGTGACTCTGTCAGAAGGTGCGAGCTGCAAGGTCACAGATTCGAGTCACCTTTAGAGCAGATTGAAGTATTCGAAAATGGAATATGATGCTTTATAATCAATTTTCCATTCATAGAGGTGTTCAAAGGGGATTGAAAGATACATTTATTAACAGCTTTATAAATGGGAGTGACTAATTAGATATAGTCTTCTAATCAGTGAGTTACAATACTCCTTTCCACTCCAAGAATCTATGAGTCAATGTTGTATCATTGATGACATGATGACAAAGAAATGCTATACAATCTTCATTTTGGTTCCTTTAATTTGTAATCTCTCATTTAAAACATAGCACTGATTGAAAGGTATTTTAAAGTATTATCCCTACCACTCGTTAACACCAATCACTCAACCTAGAAGAATGTACGGTGGCTGTTTATAGATCTAAACCTACTCTTTGATCTTAATTTTTCCTTCTAAATTTTGATATATTTAATTACCTTAAAAACAGCTCACCTATTAAATTATAAAATATATGTATAGATTTGATATAGCATAGTCTTTACATGGGAATGTTTAATAATGAAGAGTGGTGTTTAATCAACGTGTTGAATGTGAAGCCAATTCATAATTTGAAAGGTCAATAATAAAGGGGCATCATCCATCATGATTTAATCAGTCATATCTTATTAAGAGCAACTGATAAACGGGTGAAAACACTCACAAAAGGATTAGTTCATAATATTTAGGTTAGCATTTAAAAACCATAACTAACCGTAGGTAGTGTTCATGATATTAATTATATAGAAGTATGCCATTTTTGAAAGGAGCAGGAAAACTTTTAAAATATTAACAACACTGAGATTAATCTTCAGAAATGTAAAATAAAATTCAAGTGTCTTTAGAGTTTAAATTTCTTTATGAGGATGACAAAATGATAAGATAAAAACCCCATGAAAGATATATGTTGCAACAGTCATATCCAAATGAAACTTCTCAGATCATGAGTCTATTACCATACTCCATTATCCTGAGATGAAGCGAATACATGTTCTCTTTATATTTTTCAAATGCTGTTGACTGCCAGAAAGAAACTAGTGAAGATGTTCTTCATGCCAAATATCCTTGTCTTCTTACGTTTTTTCAATCAACCACCATTTGCTAAGCAGCACTGTGTACCGAGTATCAGCTACTCTGCCACTATACGTATTTCTGTGATTCAAATTAGCTCAAAAAAGATCTGCAAGTAAAGGAATAATGTTTGTGTTATACAAAATTTCATTGGTTTACCTGTGATTTTCATAAGCCAAAGGAGCCAGATAAGTGTGAATAGATTACAACCTTCAGTGGGAAAGGAAAGAGGCATCATCAGTGGGAGCCCTTTCAGAACATTCCAACTAAGTGCAAGCAATTGGAGCTTCCTTCCCAGCCAAGTTCACCATCAGTTTTGTTCAGCCAGTGGTAAGTTGCACTATCTTCCAGGTTCACTTCACCAGCAGCCCCACTCTCTGAAATCTCCATTTTCATCGATGTGGTCTCAGTATCGGCCAAACCTTCTTAACTAAGGTTGTTTGTGAATTACTAAAATAGCCTGTGGCAACTTTCAGCTACACCAAGCTGCCTGCCTAGGTGATATAAGTTAGCTCTGCAGAAACTTATTACTGTGTTTGCTTGTGCTTTGGTTAAAACATTTACATAAGATTTTCTTTATCATTGCCTACTATTATGCAGAATATGAGGTCTCCTAATAACATATATCATTACAGAAAAATGTCTCTATTGTGATAGTCACAGGAGATTCAGAAGTGAATTATACGCAGCTGATGCCTTCACACTGCCAAGGTTTCGTAAAAATGACATGCAAACTATGAGTTTTACTACAATGTGATGAATGTCATTGCTATACTAGAAAATACAAGAATTCAGAGGTTAGAAGGCCCAAATACCATGAGTTTTACTACTTCCCTAATAGCTCATTCCATAATAAAGAATTTCTGATCATCAGAAGCTTATTATATTGAACTAGAATTTTCACTGCTTTATGCAATCAACAAGCATTTATTGATCAGAGTCAGGAATGTTCCTGGACAACTGGAGTTTGCTTGAGAAGGAAAATTAGACCTGACTTAGTGTTATGGCATTTATATTTTAGATTCAAAGACTGACAATCAACAAACACACAAGAAAATAAACAAATCTGTGAAGAAATAAAATTGTTTCAGATAGTAAGGAAATCTCTGAAGGTAAGCAGAGTAACAGGACAGAAAGTGACCGTGTAGATTCAGGGTGTCGATACTCTATAGGGTACTGGAAGTTAAGCTCTTCTGTGGAGAAGTATGGGTTTCAGCTAATGGAAGACAAGAAGGAGAGGTTTGCAACCAGAAGTCACCAATTATGCAAAGCCTTCAGGCAGGAACATTATGTTTGGCAGCAGGGCAGACATGGGAACACTGGCTGCTTGGGAAGATAAGAAGAAGCCAGGCAATAAACTAGTCCTTGGGAATTTGGATTTGATTTGGCATGAGATAGAAAGTCACTGAATTGGCTGGGCGCGGTGGCTCAAGCCTGTAATCCCAGCACTTTGGGAGGCTGAGACGGGCGGATCACGAAGTCAGGAGATCGAGACCATCCTGGCTAACACGGTGAAACCCCGTCTCTACTAAAAATACAAAAAATGAGCCAGGCGAGATGGCGGGCACCTGTAGTCCCAGCTACTCCGGAGGCTGAGGCAGGAGAATGGCGTAAACCTGGGAGGCGGAGCTTGCAGTGAGCTGAGATCCGGCCATTGCACTCCAGCCTGGGCGACAGAGCGAGACTCTGTCTCAAAAAAAAAAAAAAAAAGAAAGAAAGTCACTGAATTGTTTTTAGCAGGAAAAGGACATTAAATGATTTATTTTGTGAAAACATAAGTTGACGGCTAGATGAAGAAACAATTGTCAGGTTATAGGCATGGGAGCAGGCAGTTAGGAGTTGGGAGGCAATAGCCATGTTCTAGGTGAGATGTTGCAGTGGTTTGACAGGGAAAACAGGGGCCATGAGCAACAGAGATGAAGTAGACAGACTAGAGTATATTATGGTGACGTATGTGTACATTACATCATCTGGGGATAGATGGAATGTGCTGGTGATTAATCCACAACAATCAAAGTCCACCAAGTAAACATGAACAGTTCTCTGCATCTCCACTCCATTACTGATGTGGTTTGGCTCTGTGTCCCCACCCACATCTCATCTCCAATTGTAATCCCCACGTTCCCAGGTTCCAGGACCATGGGGGCAGTTCCACTATGATGCGCTCGTGATAGTGAGGCAGTTCTCTTGAGATATGATGGTTTAAAATGAGCAGTTTCTTATGTGCACACTTTCTGTCTCTCCTGCTACCTTACAAAGACCTTCCTTGCTTCTCCTTCTCCTTCCTCCATGATTGTAAGTTTCCCAAGGCCTCCCCAGCCATGTGGAACTGTGCGTCAATTAATCTTTCCTTTATAAATACAGTCTCAGGTAGTGTCTTTATAGAAGTGTGAGAATGGATTAATGCAATTACCTGTTTCATTCTTTGCCCTCATTCACTGAGGTTTTCAAACTACAGTTAGATGATAACTTTTTGTGACTGTTATAGAGGTTTTCCTGCCTTTATTTGGACATTGCAACAAGATTACCTTTAAAAGGGGATCTAGCATATGATATGTAGATGGGAATTTTTAAGGAATACGATTCATTTAGAAGCGTGGACTATTAGTAAAAAAAGATTATATTAAATGGCATTCTTTCCATAATCTACTGGGCAAAGTCAAAAGCTCTCCATTATAGCTGGAGATGCCCTCTTTAAGCCTTTACACTCTCCTTCCACCCCCAAAATACGCAGTATACTTACACACATGTACTTTTCAACCTTCAACCTCCCTTTAGAAAAATAAAAATTATCATTAAGTGCTCAGATCCAAAAGTCATAGGCAATGAAAAAAATATTGATTTGTATTAAATCACCAGTGCAAATATGGTGTGAGAGGATAAGAATGTTTGGCGAGAGCTACAGTATTATAAAATAAATGATATGCTAGTCATTGAAGGCTCTTGTCCATGTAAGTGAGCAGAAATATATAGTATTTGCTTATTATCTCCAGCCCAAGTAGTAAATTATCACTGAAATGGCAAAGACTGAAGTGGACATAAATTTGGGGTTTGCTGTGCTGAGGAGTTTGGAGCTTGGTATATTTCAAAAACCTTAGGAGGCTCCCGATCATCATGATCTGCAGCCAGAGCTGCAGATAAAGTATAAGGTGATTTCTAGTTGGAAACTTAACCAAGGCTCTCATGGCTTACAGTTAGAAAATTATTTTCCTCTAGTACAGTTTACAGATTACCTTTTATTTCTTTTTTAGCTTCAAATCTATTGTTAAAATATCAAATTATTTATATTTTCCTACTCTCTGGGAAAGAATCTTTTAAAAAAATAAATCTTTCTACCATTTGATTTTGATAACAAAATGACTGATTTACTTATTAATTATCTATTCATTCCTACACTGTAGCAGATGCTATTCTAGGCACTAGACAGTGATGAACAAAAGAGATGTAGACTCTATATTGGAGAATTTATAATCTTGTAAATGTTATAAAGATAGTAAAACAAAAAAATGACTAATAATAAAGTAGGAGTTGTGACAGAGGAGGAAAATTTAACTTATTTTGAATGAAAGTATGTTTGCATAAGGTAAGGTACATATTTATATCGGAATTAACTCAGTCCAGGAAGTGGCCGATTTTAGAGAACATAGTTGTCAGTTTAATCTCCTGATATTCCAGTTAGCATATTATCTGATGGTGACCATTAGCTTGCAAACAGCTGTTGTTTAGCCAAAGTAGAAGCCATATAGGGTTTGCAAGGTAAGGCAGATCTATTACCACTTCTAGTAAGAGACTTTCAAATATATGGCCTACTGATGGCTTAGTAGTCATTTCAGCAAACAAAACAAGTCCTGTTTTCCTCCCTTGTTATTCTCCTATAGATTCAGCACTATGTGCTCACGGTCTTTGTATCAAGGTCACTCAATTTACGTTCCATGCAAAAGGTGTTTGTTTTCTTTTCGTGGTGGTGATGGCTAATGGCTCCCTCCATTGTGGCAATACCTTCCCGTGTCATTCCCTATCCTTTTGCTCCTTTCTCTGTCTCCTACTCCCATGCACAGTTTCTCCAAGAGCAGACTTACTTGATTACCTCAGAAAGCCAACTCCTGTAATGTTGCAGAGGCATAATACTCTATCAAAGTAAGATGATCTAAGACACATGGAAGGGAAATATGACTGGAAACTGTATTCTCTGGTTGTTACTAAGAGCCTCACTCAGTTTCCAGTGTCTTTCTGGTGGTTTTACAGCTTTTTTTTTTTTTTTTTGGTAACTTACATTCGTCTTCTCTAGTAACTTCCCAACAAAAGAAGTGTGGTATATTCTAATTATTTTACATTCATTAAAATGGACATTCATTTTGCTGAAATATAGCTTATTCTATATATGTTTATAATAAATTATCTTACCTTTTTTATCTTGACCTATTTTTGTATGTGTCATGTCATTCTTTTATAGGCCGGTGCATTCTCTTTAGCATTCTAATTCCCATTCTAGGGAACAAATTACAGCACCTTTGTGTTTTAATCATCAATTATCCTACTCAAGTGTTTTAAGCACCCTGCAAACAATTCCTGGTCTGTGCCTTGCCTGGTTTAATTATTGAAGCACTTTTGAAAGCAGCAGGATTTCATTAGTGATCAATATAAATTGGGCCAGTCTTCAACCAATTTGTGTTCATTATTAAAGCCTTCGGTTCCAACTATAACTTGGAGACAGAGAACTGATGAAGCTGGTTAGACAATTGCCTAATGAGGCAAGCAGACTCTGCCTCTGATATTAACCAGCCTCTGGGCTCTAAAAACTTTAAATGGTGCCAGTGACAGGTATCATACTAGAAACCAGCCATTGTCCATCTAATCACTACCTCTAGCAGAGCTGAGAGGCATAAACACAAACGAACTGAATGAAAGAATCTATCATTCTACAGGTAATTGTGTTTATCAAGCATTAATATCTGAGACTCAATCCTAGGGCTGTAATCCATCTCATAAAACAAAGGCCAGAGACAGGAGCAATCCTCAGCAAAGAAGCCATTCATAGAAAGTAAAATTCGTGGGATCCAAAAATAATTGACATAAAATTCCAGCAAAACAGACTGACATTCCAAAAGCACTTTAAAATTACAAGGGATTGAGGACACAGATCTTTTAGGAGAAGGTACCGATTAACCGGGTCTTTGATACATACAGAGGATGTAAGTGACGTGTACAACTGGAGTTAAATGGCGGTTGAGACAGGTAGGCTTTTTCTAGCTGGAGAGCTCTCAGGGAACTGGTGACCACTTTGGTCTGGTATGGATGAGAGATACAGAAATTATATCAGGTGGGAAGTAGACACCTGGCCAGGGAGAAATGCAGGGACATAATTAATCCCATTTCTGCTGAGGGAGACAACTTGATTATTGCCCTTAATTAAGATCAAGCTTTGTGAGTATCTTCATAAATTCTTTGCCACGGGAGCTTTGTGCCAAATATATGCATGTATATGTATAGATAGTTACATTATTTTTCCATACTTCAGTTTCATGATCTGTAAAATGAGCTGAGAAAGAAGATCTGATTTGAATTAGTATTCTTACCTGTTCTCAAAATCTGAAAGTGCAGGAGTCCATGGGAAAATAAGATAGTTTTTATTACATATTGATGTATCATAACTCTTCCTCATGGAAGAAACATGGAAACAAAGAGCTTGCCTTCATATCAGGTTTGAGCTTGTTAGAAACATCATTTCAGCAGCCTTTTTGGATTCTGTGTTGGTTGCTTCTGAAATAAATGTACACAGTACTGTTAGCCTTTGGGTCTTTCTTACTCAACCACAATAGTTGTTGCAGAATTTTGCTCCTTAGTTCAGCTAAAACCTGGTTCTTGTCACATGACCAGGAAAATTTACACACATTGAAGGATAAATAGAGCAAAATTTTATTAGGCAAAAAGGGAAAAGGAGGAAAAAACCTCACAGATTAAATCCCAGGCCACCACACAGGAATTGAAGAGAACAGGCTCCTCTTGCCTGCCCATGGCTCCACTCTGTTCCCCCAGTGCAGACGTGGGCATGCTCCAACAAGGCCCTGGGCAGGTTCCCTCATCTACACCAAAGCCTCTGATGTAAACACTTATGGAGCAGGTCGGAGATTCTCCAGGGTTCCCTTTTTATCTGCTTAGGCATTCGGCTATGTCGTAGTTAAGATTGAGTAGATCTGGGCAAGAAAAAAGAAAGGGGAAGAAATGGATATAAATCTGTGACTTTCATCTTCATTAATTTGAAGCCTTAAGTTTGTATAAGTATGTTTCCCCAAGGGCCCTAACATCAGATGTTATATAAGTAGGATTTTGAGTATTCAGAAAATAAACTTACCAAGTTAAACACAGTGATATTGCCTTGATTTAGAAAAAAATCATTTAGCAATGGAATTCAATTTTATATATGGGTACCTAATACATGATTCCACAGGGAATCGCCCTCAATTCTGTTAGAAATACTAATCTGGATGTAAGCACTTGCCTTCAAGGAGCTTTAAACTAGTGGAATGTAAAAAATGCATTAGAAGATAACATAGACTGTGATGAAAAAAAATGTTATGTGGAAGAGATGAGTTTCAATTAGAAAGATTGGACAGATTTTAAGAAAGAGGAGGTATTTGACTGAGTCTTGAAGCAAGGATAGATAGAATTTCAACTGATAAGTAATAAAGGCTCAAAGGGGAATAGCATTTGTTTTATTAATGTGCTCCTAGAGCTCAACATGCATAACTCATTTTTCATAAGACTAAGTTTATGCTTAAAAACTCACCGATGTCATCAAAAATCTAACAGGAATATGAAAGTTTTCTGTTAGAGGTTTTGGTCTCTATGTTAGTTCTATAATTTTTTTTTTTTATAAGAAGTATAGATGGTGGGAAACCAACTGCTTTGATGGAAATTCAAGCAACAGACAGATTCCCTATCAGCTCCACACAAGGATATCCTGATGCAGTTCTCCTGACTTCTAGGAGGGGAATGTTTCAGAAGTGCACATGAGGGAGAGGAATCCTGCTGTCAGCTGACTTTTTGCTTTGCTTACTGTATTTGTTTTGTTTTCAAAACAGGCTTGGACATACATTTTCAATTCAAAAACTCCCTTCTGAGATCCAAAAGTAGATGTGTTTACAGATTATGCAAAAGTTTGAGTTTAGTTTCAGAATTTTTTCTCAAAGGCTCTAGCACAAAAAAATGAGGGATGTCCAAATTCTAGAATTTGAAACAAATCACAGGACAGATTGCAAGCTGGCAGCTGGCAGGGAGAAGCCCATTATTTCCCAGCTCCATTCCTTTGACTTCAGCCTAGGGAAAGGTTACTCTAACCTTGCCTCACCTTATCACCCATTCTATTTTTAACCATTTCTCATTTAATGAAAAATATTTACCACATACTTCCAGTGAATCCAATCATTAGATTCTCAGGTAGATGCTTCTCAATCACTGAAGCACGGAACCTATCGAGCTTCCTGATCGCTTTAGTTTCTAAACTGTGGCATTCTGTTTTCTCTTTTTACTACTAATAAAGGCAGTTAACATTCACTGGTGGGCCACACCAGTGAATCTTCATAACCCATTTCATCTTCATAACTCACCAAGAGTAGGCACTAATATAATCTGTGTTTTACAGAAGACAAAACAAAGAAAAAATAAACAAACTCGGGTTTGGAGGGGTGAGATAGTTTTCTGAAGGTTTACTACTTTCTGTTTACTTTCGTTCTTTTTTTCCCTAAAAATCAGTGTCTTCCCCAGTTTGTGTATTGTAATTCCCTTAATTCCCTTTTTTTAGTCTTGGTTTTCCTCTTCTTCTGTGATTTCTACTTATTCTCAAAACTGCATAGTAATCATGACAAAATGATTTCTGAATTCATATATCGAATCCCCCAAAGACTTAATATATTCTCAGAATGTCAGCCAAGCTCAGATTTCTAAAAGTTTTATATTATTACATTGGCTTAAATCATAGACTTGTATCCTCCTGTAGTCAGCACCCATTTTTTTCACCTTTAGGTATAGCTCCAGCTCTGAGGTACCTAACCTTGCCTCTACTGCTAACAGCCTGGTAAGGATACCAGTAAATGTAGCCAGACATGTATATTGCCAGACAGCTGCTGCATGGCCCTGATTAGGCCATCTTGATCTGATGGAAACAAAGATTAGAAATAGTAGAACTTAATTCATTCCAAATACTTGATGGGACAGCACATCAAATCCCACAGCTCAGACCCCTGAAGCTGCTGTGGGCTGTCTCTTTTCTAAGCATACCTTTTAAGCCCTGTCTCTGTTTCTACAAAACCCTGTGTATTCTTCAAAGGAATCCCATTTTATGCTAGGCAGAGGTGGTCTTTGTTGTTTGTAACCCCCCGCCTGCCACACACACACACACACTCTCTCTCTCTCAACAATAGTCTCTACAATGTTAATAGGCACATTGTTAGAGATGGAGTTAAAAAATTAATTCCTGAGTCCCAAATATAAGCAACTTTTATTTCAATGAGAACGTAATACATCCATACCAGAGATCATTATAATACCATGTATTGGTACCAGGACCTGGAGGTTATATTGAGGCATCTTCCTAAAACTTCAACCTAAGTTGCTATCTGAGATTTAAAACCAAAACTTAAGAGACAAGACATAAGCTGCCTCATGTAATAAATACAGGACAACTTCTATGCCATCAGGACATAACTGAAAACTAAAACACATATTTGTCAAAAGGTGTGTTGGTAAATGTTGGAAGAATAGATTTGTAAAAGTGAAGTTTGGAAGTTTTCATAAAAGAATTAATTAGTAGAGAAAGGAGTACCTTGACCAATGAGCTTCCTGTATCAGAGGAAGGCAGATAAGATACAATAAACTGAAGTCTAATGAAATTTGTTCAAATCCTGGATAATTTGCTTAACCCATCTAGGTGTCAGTTTCCTTAGTTATAATTTGAGAATAATAACAGTATAAATTTTTATTAGTTTATTGTGTTGATTATATGAAATAATCCATTTCCTATAATTTTTGCTGCAGATAGGTTAATATAAAATATTACTAACTTTTTTACATTATGATTGAGTTGGCAAAGTTATTCCTATTATGGGAAAAGATTATCAGACACTTTAGCCCAGTGCCATAAAAATTTGGATCTTATCATTCTTTTAGTTCTGATTCTGGGCTCATGAAGCCACCTTCTGTTGCTAACTGGCATCCTACATAGGCCTGCCTTAAGGGAAGAATTGCTCTGCTAAGGCCAATTAGTTTCTAAGGAAACTCTATTTTACTACATAAACTAATAGTTTGCTTTTATAAATCAAACTTGTGATTTTGGCAAATGAATGCCAACCTTTCTGTCCAACTCCTAGAGGTAGGACAGGCTATGATAGACACAAACCCTGGGGCCTTGTGGAAGTGTTTAAATGGCTGAAGCATCAAGGAAGCCTTCTGAGAAATGTTTAAGAGCTAACCAGGTCAAGGAGACAATGAAGTTCTCACTGCCAAGGTAGTGCAGGACAAACAGAAAGTTTAAGGTGTCAAGATACATAAACAGAATGGGGATGGGGGTGGTGTCATGTGAGGGGGCTACAAGTACTTCAGGTTTGCTAAAATAAGAGTTAAAGGCAGATACTTGTAAGAGACTGGACAAAACGTTTGGCTGGGTCAGTATTTAGTTGTATCCCCCTGCCCCCCACCCCCCGCCCCCCACCAAAATTTATAAGCTGAAATCCTAAATCCGAGGACTTCAGAGTGTGACCTTCCTTGGAGATAGAGTCTTTACTGAGATAATCAAGTTAATGTGAAGTCATTAGAATGGGTTCAAATTCAATATGACTGATGTCCTTATAAAAAGGGGAAATTTGGGCACAGACATGTATAGAGTCAGAGAGATTTGAAGACACACAGAGACAGATGACCATCTTTCTTCCAGGCTAAGCAAAGGGACCTGGAATAGATCCTTTCCTCATAGTCCCCAGAAGGAATCAACCCTTCCAACACATTGATTTTGGGCTTTTCACCTCCATAATTGTGAGTTAACACATTTCCGTTGTCTAAGCCACTAAATCCATGATACTTTGTTATGGCAACCCAGGGGACTAATTCAGCCAGATTTTAAACCTCTGTATGTATTTACTAATGAGCTTATACCTTATTTGCATAATAGGGAAGCATTGAAGTGTGTGTGTGTTTTTTTTAAGGTGTGCTATGAGAAGACTTGGTGTTTGTATGCATTACTGTGTGTGTATGTTTATAGATCATTATGATATCCCTGTGGAAGATAGATTCATGGAGACTAAATATTCAAGTCAAGGATATCAGTTAGAAAATTATTATGTTAATCCAAGTGAGTTATTGCTATGTACACTAAGGGTAAGAAAACTTTAATATCGGAAGGACTCAGGAATTGTTTACAAAGGTAGTGGAATGACATGCAAATGGGCTAGAATTGGAGCCAGACTCCTGGGGTGTGTATTCTACCTCTGCCACCTGCAAGCTGTGCCACCTTGAGGAAGGTACTTAACCATCTTGATCTTCATCTCATTTCTTTGCAGTTTGTCTGTCCACTGAAGCCAACAAAGTTTCCAAATCATAAACCTGATTGCCATTTCATTTTCTCTCCTTTAAAATAATTCCATGTTGCCTGCTCTTAAGGAACTCACAAGTAGGACAAGATTTCCTTCTTTCCTTCCTCCCTCCCTTCCTTCCTTCCTTCCTTTCTTCCCTCCTTCCTTCCTTTTCTTCCTTCTTGACACCCCATTTTTCTTTAATTAAAGTATCTAAGGCTTTTTACTTTCACCCCTGACATGAATTTCCAATCACAATAGATACTACTTTAAAAGCACCTTTCTTGAAGCCTTCTCATTTTTGCTACCATCCATCTGTATGCTCAGTCTGTCTTTAGTCACTCCTGGTTTCCAGTGAGTGATTTCCTCTATACAACAATGTTCAACAATTTTTCAATATCTGTTGCATTAAATGCAGAATCGCTTTTTTAGTATTCTAGATAATTCGTGGTACCAAAACACCTTTCAACTTTATCTCCCATTCTTCCCCTTTGTATTCCATTTGCATTGATCAAATGAGATTTTCTCATTACTGCATGATTCTACCCAGTCCCCTCTCAATTCATGCACTTCTTCTCCATTCTTTTCTATAGAAATTTTACCCATTCAACAGGGTCCTTCCTAAACGCCATTTCCAAACTAAAATATTCTCTGTGTTAGGGTACTTTCTCAGTGATGTGTAGTAAACAGTTACTCAGACTTGAATAAGGGAAATGAATTTATTGGCTTAAATAATCGGGGAATCTGAAAATTATTTTCAGTTTTCTCTAAGTGGTGTGTGTCTCACTTTCCTCTTGCTTGTAACAGAATACCTAAAAGTGGGTACTTTATACAGAAAATAAATGTATTTCTTAAAGTTATGAAGGACAAGAAGTTTAAGGTCAAGGAGCCTCATCTGGTGAGGACCTTCTTGCTGGTGGGGACTGTCTGCAGAATCCCAAGGAAGCACAGGACATCACATGAGGAAGGATGGAGCATGCTAGCTCAGATCTCTCTTCCTCTTCTTATAAAGCCACAAGTTCCACTTTCATGATAACTCATTGACTCATTAATCTGTGAATGGATTAGTCCATTCATGAATGCAGACCTATCATGACCTAATTACCTCTTAAAGGCCTCACCTCTCAATACTGCAGCACTGAGAATTAAGTTTCAACACGAATTTTGGAGAGGAAAAATATGCAAACCATATCAGTGGGGAAAATGGCCCCTTTTGCCATCTCTCCACGTAGCAGCTCTAGGCTATACTTTGTAATTGTAGAAGAGGAGTGAAACTGTATTATTTTTATTGTTCAGAAAAGGAAGGAAGGAAGGAAGGAAGGAAGGAAGGAAGGAAGGAAGGAAGGAAGGGAGGGAGGGAGGGAGGGAGGGAGGGAGGAAGGGAGGGAGGGGAAGGAGGGGAGGGAGAGAAGGAAATAAATTCCACTTGACTCTACTTGTGACAGATGATCACCTGGGCCAATTACTTTTCCAAGAGATTTGGAAAGTCTGATTGGATATCTTGGATAATGTTGAGAGTGGCATGGCTTTTGATTGACAGCCCAGACAGGAACTCATGAAGTGACGAAGAGGTATGTATAAAACAATATGTAGAGAAGATAGGAGTGGTTTGGAATCTGGTGCTGCTTAGCCAATGGTAGAAGTAGAGACAGTGGTCTGAACACTGCCATAGAAACATGTGCTAGAATGTTTATTGGCTAATTATATTTCTTATTGCTGTGTGCATGCCCCTGTATAGTATGATTTTACCATATCTCAATTAAGAAGCATTTCACTCCCTTGATCCTGGGCTGGATTTGTGATTTGCTTTGAACCATACAATCTATCAGAAGAGACAAGGTATGCATTTCTGAACTAGGTCCCCAGAGGCCTTGCAGATTTTGTCTTTGATGCCTTAGGACACTTCCCTGACACCACCATCCCAATGAGTAAAGAGAACAGATAGCCACTGTCCCAGCAGTTCCAGTTGAGCCTAGTCCCCAAACAACTCACCTTCTGAATGCAGCACAGGTGAGCCCAGCAAAAGAATCACTCAGTCAAACCACAGAATCATGAGAAAAGATGACTACTTATTATTTTAGGACACTAAGTGTGGGGTGGTTTGTAACATAGCCCTAGAAACTTGATAAAGAGCAGGACCAGGCTTGCACTCCCAGGAGAGCATGAAGAAAAGTTCTCAAAAACCATCAGTATTACTAATGTGTTTTGGAAATAAACCCAATGAGAAAAAGCAAAGGCTATTTATTGAGAGTTTGTTATAGCAAGAAAGTCAGCCACCATCACTTGTGTTTGGGCAGAGCCTCAAAGTCAGGCAGAGGAGTAGAAAAGTCTTACAGTGGATAAAAAGGAAGGCTTCAGGTGTGCATCGGTGACAGGGTATTGGCAGGAGGAAGCTGGAGGTGAGCTGACTAGATATCGGGTCCCTATGTAATTGATTAGGGGACATATTTACCTGCCTTTGTTTGGCTCTAAGTTGGAAGTCTGGTAAAAATTAGAGAAACTGCCAGTTGTTAATTTTAACTGTGGCCTTTTTCAGCCAGTTGTTGCAGGGATTATTGTTTGGCTTCATGGACTGGTTGCTGAAGATAGTGGTCTGACTTGTGGCCTGGTTACTGTAACTAGTAGGTTAGGTGTCTGTGCTGGTTGCTGCGGACTATGAGTCAGAGTCCTGTTTTTATAGGTGCTCTAATTATTGACCATTTGTCTACTCAGTTTCTTAATATTTTACTTTTTTACAAACAGGAAAAAAAAAAGAAAGCATCTCTCTGAATTGTTCAGAACATGAACCCCAGAATGGGTTTAATCAAGATAAACTAAACTGTGAGAAGAAGACCTTTGTAAAATGTTCATTAAGATAGAAAGATATGTGTCAGGAGAACTTGGAGTTTGAGTCCTTGAGGGCACAAGGATCACAGCATTTCATGGGCAAAGTGGTAAAGAAAAATTATCTAAATGGAACATTATGAAAGGTCAGCAGAGCAAGACAAAAATATATATTGCTGTCCATGTTATAAAAGCTGTCAAAAATCCAAGGCAGCATCACTAAGAAGCCTCTTTCTAAAATGCACATGCCTGGAGTGAGAATAAAACATTAATTCATTAACCTTTTTATTATAAACAAGTTTATTAATTTCTTAACAGAGAAAGGAGTTGGATGAGGGACTGGGACTTACGACAAATAAGTTTTGATGAGTTCAATAGAATTGAAAAAAATGAAACACTTCTAATTCACTTAGCAAGACCTTACTGTGCACAAGCAATATGTAAATAATTATTTATCAATAAGAGCAATGCAAAATGTATATTACATGGATCTTCCCCTTAAGGAATGGTTAATCTGGCAGGCTCATGGACACTAAAGCCTGCCTATAAATTCCTGGATATGATGTAAAAAGTGATAAGTGTGGTAACAGGCAATAGGCCATGGGAATATGGAAGACCAGAAGATTCTCCTTTCTCTTTGGAAACAAGGGCAATGATGGCACAGAGTAGATGCTGTTAAGAAGAAGCTTGAAGGAGGCATAAGAAAGGAGCTCTTAAAAAAAATTAAGTGGAGGACAAGTTCCAGGGCTAAAAACGGACTTCGGGATCTGGAAAACAAATTATTAAAGCTACAGGATAAAGGTTAATTGGTTGGAGTGTTGAGTTCAACTGAACAACTAAAAAAAAGTGAGGAAGACTAGAAAAAAATATCAGTTTCAGTCAGACAGTGGAAGACCTTGGATGCCTAGATAAGAATGTTGACATTTATTCTCCATGAAAATGCTCAGGAAGCTTTCAGGAAGTAGAATGACATTACTCAGAGCAGTGCTCTGAAATGAGCAATCAAGTAGTGGCTTTTGCAACAGATAGATCCGAGGTAGGTTGCAAGGGCACCAGATAAGAACTCACTGGCAAATATCTAATTGGGGCAACAGAAATGAAATGAGAAGAGATAATAGATGGCCTCAAATTTCTAAGTATCTGACCAGATAGGAGCTGAGAACTGGAAGAAAAAAAAAAAAAAAAAAAAATGGAAAGAAGAAGTATAAAATCAAAATACCAAAGAGTTATTGCTAACTTCACAATAAAGAGCCAAACGTTATCACTCCATGCAATTTCAAAAGCCTGTTCTCCCCCTGTGAAATCCTCCTAAAGGGACACATGGGAATAAGTTTTGAAATGGCATGTGGCCATAAGATTCATTGTCATACCTGGAAATTAGGACTCAGAACTATGTTTTCTTTTCTCCTTTTTGCTATTTCTTTGAAGAGCTTTCTACAACTCAAATACTCTGCCAGTTTTCAATGTATTTGTGAAATGGTGATAATATTTTGGCTACCCTCATGTGGATTTAGAGAAGAAAATAAATTGAATTCATTTCTGCAATGCATGTTGAGGATTTCAGAGATTTTCTTTTATTTGAAGAAAAATATAAGCTTCTAAAATACTCGTAACAGCCAAAGTTGGGCAACTGAAATTGCATTTTGCTCTGTGGAGACTGCATAATATGAGCTGGAAGGGAAAAAAAAAAATGATCCTGAAACCTGAAGTTTCACATCAACAACTGAAAAAAAAAAAAAAATCTAGAACATAAATTGTAGTTTTCTTGCAGAATATTTATAACAGCTCACTTGTAATACTCCGGTCTCTAGCTGAACAGGGCCAATGGAAAAACATTTCTCGATTCAGCATTTTGTTTGATCCTTACTACAGAGTGATTGATCATAGCAATTTCTTTCACATAAACAAAATCCTCTAGACAAGCTTGTTGGAGACACTCAGGGCTCTAAATACACTGCAGACCGAAAACTAATATTTTGCTTTCAATGTTTAAACTCAGTGCCAATAGGGCTCAAATTACCTGTATCATAAAAGCAAAACTCTTTTAAGCATCCTGATTTAATTAGGTTCCGGGGAAAGGGCATTGCCTAAACATGTTTCTCCTGTAGAGAGGTATCTGTCTTTTCATTAGAGCCCCAACATACAAGCAACAAAACGTATGGTTTAACACAGTGAGCATCTTTAATCATTAGGAAACTATCCAGCAACTACTCAGCTATCTCATTTTGGAGAGCAGAGAGCTGTGTCGGGAAGGAAGAGAAATGGAGGACAGCATTTCTTGTGATCCTGAACATTTTCTCATATTGATGATGGTCATTTCTGCCACTGGAGTAGCTGGAATTGTAATTTGAGAGGAGTGTCATTTTCTGCAGATACAAGCCTTGTGTAATCCTCCCATTTAAATGACATGATCCTGCAGGCTGATGATTTCATGGCCCACGATTTGTCACTTCCCCACTGCTTGAGAGTGAAACAGTAGCTAAATGACAATCAATAGACTGATTTTGTTATGCCTGACTGTTCATCTTGTTTGCACTAATTTTTAGTTTGTTAATTATGTTTTAATATGCCACCAAAGGGGGAGGTGATGATGATTTTTTTTTTTTTTTTTAATGAAAGAGATTGTCAAATGAAGTGACAAGAGGGTGATTTAAGTGGGATACATTACAGAAAACCTATAAAGTCACCCCTCTCCCTGGAGTAATTTCCATAGAGGAAATAAACTAGTTACATTTCATGTTTTTGTGCAAAACTGATTTTTCTTTTACTTCTTTTTTTTTTTTTTTTTTTTTTTTTTTTTTTTTTTTGAGGCGGAGTCTCGCTCTGTCGCCCGGACTGGAGTGCAGTGGCCGGATCTCAGCTCACTGCAAGCTCCGCCTCCTGGGTTTACGCCATTCTCCTGCCTCAGCCTCCAGAGTAGTTGGGACTACAGGCGCCCGCCACCTCGCCCGGCTAGTTTTTGTATTTTTAGTAGAGACGGGGTTTCACCGTTATAGTCAGAATGGTCTCGATCTCCTGACCTCGTGATCCGCCCGTCTCGGCCTCCCAAAGTGCTGGGATTACAGGCTTGAGCCACCGCGCCCGGCCTTTCTTTTACTTCTTATTAATATACTTTATTTTTTCTATATAGATTCAAATAATTATAACTGTATAAACACCTATATATGTTATTATGAATAGATTTTTGTAGTTTTGATATGGAAATATAAAATATATTTTTTCAAAGATAGTGAGCATTTTAGTTAGTCATTGATTCATGTGTAGTGGAAGTCATGCCTGGTAAGATGTCATCTTTTCTGTTTAAGAATCTGTAAGTAGATTGGAAAAGAAAGGTTTTAGAGTTTTTTTGAATATCAGGCTTTTTGGACAAAGACAAATCTTTAATATAAATAGACTCTAATAAAACTTTAGTACCCATGAATAAAATGTCACTTTCAAGATGCAGAAATGAGGCTGAATGCAGTGGCTCACACCAGTAATCCCAGCACTTTGGGAGGCCAAGGCAGGTGGATCACTTGAGGTTAGGAGTTTGAGACCAACCTGAGGAACATAGCAAAACCCCTTCTCCATAAAAAAATTATTTTTAAAAAATTTGCCAGGCATGGTCGTGCATGCCTGTAGTCCTAACTTCCTGGGAGGTTCAGATGGGAGAATTGTCTGATCCCAGGAATTTGAGGCTGCAGTGAGCTTTGATCATGCCACTGCATGCCAGCCTGGGTGACAAAGTGAGACCCCCATCTCTAAAAAATAAAATAAAATAATGTAGCAATAATACAGATTAGGGTGTGGGTGCCTGGATTACCTCTGAGTGAAGGTGGCTTCTGGAGGTTCTGAATCCCCCAGTGATTACAGTAATAGGTAGTGTCCCTGGAAGATTAACATACTATGGTGTATGACCTCTTTGAAACTGTTTCTTTCCTCTTCTGTTGGTATCTGCACATTAATATCTTTAGGGTGATGGCAGCATTTATCATCCAAACAGAGAGGCTTTTGAGAATGAAGGAAAGAGTTATTAGTATATATCCTGGGAATATTAACAAAAACTGGGGCAGTCCCCACCGAACTGGGATGTATGGCCATACTAAATATCTGCACTCTGGACTTTCAGCTGGGTGATATGAAAATTCACCCACATCTTTACATAAATATGGGAATCATACAACTGGTTAAATAGAATGTTTGTATATATGGTTTGGTGTAGTGACAGGTGTGACAGAAAAAAACTAGAAAGTGAAGAAAGAAGCATGTGAACATTTTTGCATAAAAAAATTGCCTAGACTTTATCACTCATGAATGTAACATATTAATGATTTCTGGAAACTAGATAAAATGAATGACCTCTAATAGAGAATCCTCCTCCCCCAATGGTTTTGTATACTATTTTCTCAGGATACTTAATAATATCTCTCTAAACTGCAAATGAGGGAATGAAGTATAAAGATGGTCTTGACTTTGGCACACCCAACTATTTGAATTGTTGGTATCATTTTCAAACAAAATTATTGTATATTCTTCTTCCTAAATGGTTCAACCTCAAGATCCAGTTCAAGTGTTATTCAAATAATTTGAATATCTTTCACTTCATCCCTCAAGAAGTACAACAAACCTATGGTTGGGTTGATGGAGAGAGACTGATATCATGCCCTGACCTAGGAATCAGAGGTGCTAGCTAGGCTCTGCTCATTAGCTCAGAGACTATAATGAGCTGACCTGCCTCTCTATTCTACCAGTTCCACTTCTAAGGGAGCCATTTGCTGAATAGCTGTGACCCCGTATTTACAGAAAATCGCATCTGTAAAATGAAGAAATGTAAAAGCAAAATGAGTCTGAACAAGTATCTCTGACTTTCTTCGTATCATCAATTTTATGTTTAATTTTTATATATAATTAAAGTTATTTCTTTTATTGAATATGTTTTTACTATTAAGAGATTTGAATTTGTTGTCACAGTTGAAGCTATAAAAAGTTAATGCAGGAGCATTTTTATAATGTTATTTTTTCCTTAAAATATTTGAAACCTTATATATCTGATATACCCATCTTTCATTTTTTAAAATTTCCTTTCCATTTTGAGCAGAATCAGATATAATTCCTTCCATCCTCTCTTCTTTTATCCCTTACTTCACACAAATATTTACATAGTGTTTACTATTTTTCAGGCACTATTCTTGGCACTTGGGATATATTAGGGAATAAAAACTAATTCCCCTCTGGAGGAGCTAATATTCTAGTGGAAGAAGGAAGACAATAAATAGGGTAAATAAACATTTCAGGTTAGACAACAAGTGTTGTGGAAACAATAGGACAGATTGGAGGATTCAGGAGTACTGGGTCAAGACGTAAGAGTACACATTTCAATTTTAAATAAGATAAGCCCCATTGAGAAAACAACATTTGAGCTACATGATATTGTATGAGCAGGAGCTTTTTATTTTGCAATCAGCTGCATTGTTTTACACAGGGAAAACTAGAGATGAAACTCAATAATATGACATGGTTGAGATAATAAAATAACAAAAAATATGTAATATTGGGTGCTCTGATAATGACATTGCATGTGTCATTTTATTTAATCTTCATGACAACGTTATACAATTGGCACTGTTATCTCTCTTTGAGGAAAGTGAGACCAACAATAACCAACTTGCCCTGGGTCACACAGCTAGTAAGTGGTGATGCTGGAATTTGTGTCTAGGTAGTCCAATTCTAACTCTACTCCCTTAATTACTAGCCATGTTCTTTTGAGTTCTTTCATACCAAGGAAAATGTCGCTATTATTCCTGACATATCTTCAATAACCTCAATAATTATTTTGCACTGTGTAGGGCCTTCAAAAAAATGCAGGACACACATTAACTTTCCAGGAAAAATGGTGGTGCTCACATTTGATAAAATGAGAGTTTAACATCAGGAATGAAGAAGGCATGAGACTTCCTCTTCTCACTAAAAATGGGTTATGCACAGTTAGGTGTTTCTAACTCACTCTTAAGAGAAAAAGCATGCATGATTAATATGAATGGGAGTTTAAGTGTATATATCAAAGGGAGAAACATCCTCTTGCATTTAAAAATTGCAAATAAATATAGTTTAATCTGCTATACATAATTCATATTAGCAATAACCACTTCAAAATTAATATCAGCCAATGTTAAGATTTGTGAATGACATCTCTAAAGCTTTGCTTCAGGCTGTTCTCACAGAGACTGGTTAATGCCTTTATGGCTAATTTCCTGAGGCTTATTTTTTGGTCTTTCCTGATGAAATATTAAGCTCTTTTTAAAAAGAGATTTATCTGATTAAAAAGCAAAAGTAAACCTTGCTCAACCCGTTACATAGATTTTTTTTTAAGATAGGGTGAGGCTTTGCATAAAAATTGAAAAGATCGCAGAGGATTCAGTAACACTAGAGAATCTGTGAGACTTTTTTTTCTTCTTGAACTTGACCTCTTACTGTTCAGCACACTCTAAATAAGGGATGTTAATTTCACCCCCAAACATACTTTATTGCTTTGGATATTGAGAAGACTGTTAATCTTCTATTTATAAAATCTCAGAAGGCAAGAAGTAATTGTAGAATTTAACACTGAACAATATTAAACTCTAATTTGACTACTCATTCTGATATTAGGGGTTATTTCAAAATTAAAGACTAGAAGTTCTAAGAGGAAAGAGATAAGAGTTGTGTGCTGTATTTATTCTTTCTTCTTCTTTTGGAAAGATGCCAGCATCCCTTCGGTAACAACACAAGAGCATCTTCTCAAACTTCTCTTTGCTTTTGGTAAAAACATTTATGTGTGTATCGAAATTTGAACATTTGCCTGGAAATGGTACTCAAGGAAATTTCTAATCAGTCAAATAATCTCCTAATTTCTCTTATCTCCACCTCTACGTTCCCAGGCCTTTCCTAGCTCTGTTCTTTTTTTTTTTTTTTTTACTGTATGGGAGGAAAAAATGTCTATCTTCACTGCCAAGGCCAACACATTCATCTCTGCCAGAGCAGCATTCACTTCTAGTTTCCTCTGGGACATTACTCCCTTGGGTACCTACTTTCTTATTTGTATTTTTTTTTTTTTTTTTTTTACTTCTCTTTTTCTAATGACTCAACTCACCTTCCAGGTATGCTCAGCCTCCCTATCCTAAAATCGTAATCCTTCTAAAGTGTTTTTTTCTCCTTAGTCCTCTTCTGCCCTCTACTCTCTCTTCTCCTCTTGTATTTTCTCCCCTGTGTTCTATCCCTCCTCTTTATTTATTTTCCCTCACTTGATTGCCAAACTTCTCAAAAGTGCAAACTGTCTCTACTTTCTTAGCATCCTGACATATGAAACAACCATGGCCGTGGAGGTAAGATGACTGGAATTTCTTTCCTGATTCTATCTTCTAGTGTGTAACCTTTGACAAGGGACCTGAATTCTTTGGCTTGCAAATACCATATTCTATCCCTCTAGTCTCCAGGGAGCGTTATACAAACTAATAGATGATAGAATCACATATCATTGCTCTTGGAAGATAGCAATTTTCAAGAAGTAATAACTAACATATATTCTTCAGGGTCCACACTTCTCATTTCCCCTAAGATGAGTTTTTAAAAAATATCATCTAGAGAGGAGAGGAAAGAAAAGAATACAAAAGAATAAGTAAACATTAACAAATAAATATAGAGTATACATAATAGGTGCAACAAAGCATTAGATGCAGGGAACTTGGGTCACAGAATAGAAATTAGAAATTCTATTTCTCTTCTCAGAGCTATGATGCTCTGAGAAGCAACACATGTAGGAAAGACAAAGTGATGAGACAGAACCAGAAGCATACTAAGATGAGGAATGTGGTTCCTCTAGGTTGTCCCACTGTGATAGATGGTCTCAAAAGATGTCCATCATTAAGTTTATTCCTCCTATATTGCTCCATGAAAGGATAGGTCTTCTTCCTCTCCCCTTGAATCTAGACTGCATTTACAATTTGCTTTGACTAATAGAATAGGGTAATAGTGATAGTTCCAGGCCTGGCCTTTAAAGGGATGGTGGCTTCAGCATCCTCCCTTGGCAGTGAGATGCCGTGTTGTGAGGAAGTCCAAGCCAGCCACATGCAAAAGCCAACTGGGAAAGGAGAGATGACTGGCTATCCCCCAGTGGGACAGCCATTCTGGCTGAGGTACTGCTCATGTGAATAAAGACACATGTTGTACTTTCCAGGCTCAGAAGAAAGTGGAGCAGGACTATCTGGCTGAGTCAGCACCCAATTATGAGATATAATGAAGTGTTATTGATTCATTCCAGGAAGTTTTGAGGTAAATTTTTGCACAGCATTAGATAACAGACACAATTACTAATGAAACCAGCCCAATTGTCCCATATAAATGATATTTACAGGTTTTTGAATCAACATAGAAATTGATCTTCCTCATCTTAAAACTTGAAATGTAACTGAGTTCCTTCCTAAGAAACCAACTCTGGGGTAAGGGAATGAGACTCAGCAGATCACCACATCCAGACAATGAGATGCCAGACCCCTCATCCATCATGATTGCTTCCTTACCCCTCCCTAATTCCTCTCCACACATAGCTACATCCCTTCCCCACTATATAAATCCTCCAATTTTTAGTTGGTTGAGGAGATTATTTGAAATGGATCTGTCCCTGTGGCTTCAGCAGCTGATTAAAGCCTTCTTCCCTGGCAACACTTGTTGTCTCAGTGGTTGGCATTCTATGCAGCTAGAAATGAGACTTAGACTGACACTAACACTAATATACTTCAGCAAGTCATCTCAGTTTGCTGATCCATTCTAATTTGTCAAATGAGAAAACAGAACTAGCTCATTGCAAACATGCCCCACCCACCCTGAATTCTGGCCATCCATCAGTTTTGCATGTGCAAGTATTTTTACTGATAAAAGCTGGACCCTGAGTTAAAAAAGTCTTGGATCTTCACTCTTATTTCCTTTATGACTTCAGTCCTTTCTCATCTGTCTTTTTCTACTTTAAACGAAGTTAGTATCATGGATCTACTAGATTAAATGAGATAGTCTATGTGATACATAATTCTGGAATGTGATAAGTACACCACTTTCCATGCAAGTTCTTATTATTAATTAAAGAAAGAGGAGGTCCCACAACCTGACCCAGAGTTGTGCACACTGATCCACACCATCAGTGGAAGAAAAAGTGCTATTTGTGAGTTCTAAAGTTAAATGTTGTAGATGTTTTCCAACATGGTAATATCTCTGTGTTTCCCACCTTAAAAACCTGGTAATAGTCTTCATATTTCTTTGGAAAACTTAATAGAATGTAATGTACTGAGGCATCACATTCCTAGCCCCTCTTAAATTTTCTTTGTTAGATAATCAGGGCAGAGTATCAGAAGTAATTAAAATTAAACTCTACCTGAAAACATGCTAATAAAAAGTATGATATGAGATTGTAAGTATTGTTAAGCAAAAGTTTTAGAACTATGTAGAAAAAAAGTACAGAAGACAGTATTAAAAACAAAAGAAGGAAAGAAAAGCATGGCTAGATAAAAAGCTGAGCTGAAGAAAAAGTTAAAGGACATATGGCTCTGTAGTCCACTACAAGTTTGCAAATTCATTTCTTTTTGTAGATACAACTTGACGTAAGCTGAATCCTGACAAATTATTTTTTGTATTCAGAGTCACTTAATTTAAAACAATGTAAATTCAAAGGAAGACGATAATGTTCCTAACCTCACTGTGACCCCAGTTCAATATAGCTACACCACCTCAAGCTAGTCAAATTCACAATTTAGCTACAGGAAGTTAACTGCAAAATTAGAGCAACTCATTATAGGTCCCAAGGTAAAGCATCAAAGGCAGAAATTCAATTAAAATGTTATTTGAATTTTCAGATAGCAAACAATCTGGAAAACTTTCCAGATTATGAGAAGGATATGCACATGAAAGCTAGAGATTATGCCTTGTATAAATCAAGAAATAAAATTTAAAAATGTTTATGCATTTATTCAACAGAGATTTATATTTTTGCAGATTTTATACAAGACATTTTTAAGAATTGTGGAGAAAAGATAAAAAATGACTTCAGCCCTCAACTTAAGAAGATAATAATTTTTAAAAGGTAGCTAAAACATTCAAATATCTATGATGGTAATTAAGATATTAAAAATTCTAGAAGAGTGATGCACATAAAATGAGACAGCTGCTTAAGGGAGGAGAAACTCCTTTTAGTTTTAGGGATGGTAAGGATTGCAAGTACCTGTATACAATATCTAACAAGTACATTAGACTTTGAAGATGCACACATGACACAAGCACATTGTTACACACAATTCATATTCATTTATTTCAGTCACTCAGAAGATATTTGTGCATACCTGCCTAGCTTTCACATGCTGATAAGTCAGTCTCTTTCCCGAGCTGCATAATATGTGAGTGGGAAGAAAAGGTGCTTTATTTAAACTAAAATTAAAGCATAAAGCTGATTTGTAAAATATAAAAGCAAGAAACATCAAATGAAGAGGGTAGACAGACTGACCAGTTGGCAAATAGAATCATCTATCAATTAACAGTGGGGACCTGGATGTCAGGTTGCCCCATTTGAATCCTGAATATACCACTTCCTGGCAAAGCTGAATTTGGCCATCTGTAAAATTGTGACAATAAAATTAGTAGCTTCTTCTTGAGGATTGGTATGAGGATTAGATATTGTAGTCCTCCTTTATCCACGGTTTTGCTTTCCATAGCTTCAGTTACCTGTGATCTGAAAATAGATGAATATAATACAACAAAATATTTTGAGAAAAAGACCACATTTACATAACTTTTATTACAGTATATAGTTATAATTGTTCTACTTTATTATTAGTTGTTGTGAATATCTTTTTGGACCTAATTTATAAATTAAACTTTATTATAGATATGTATATCTAGGAAAGAAACAGTATATGTAGGGTTTGGTCCTAGCCGTGGTTTCAGGCATTTACAATTTATGTAGGGTTTGGTCCCAGCTGTGATTTCAGGCATTACTGGTCTTGGAATGTATCTCCTGCAGATAAGAGAGGACTACTGAAATATAGTGCCTGGAATATAGCACTGTGCCTGGAAAACTGAATAATTGCTAACATTATTAAAATTGATGAGAAACTACCTAGACCTAGAAGGGTTTAATGGAGCTTCAGGAAAAAAGAAAATATTTGAGCTAAGCTTAGAACAGTCTTTGGACTTTCTGGTCATAAAAGAAGAGTTTTGTTAAGACAAGGACACTGTTGGAATTAGCAATCAATAGAGCTTCAAAATCTTTTAACTTAGAACCATTAGGTTCTCACTCATCTTTGGAATACCTCTGAGATTCACCTGCATTGGCATTGTGTTCATTTTTTTCTTGATGGAATGTAGGCTCAGAGAATTTTAGAAACTCCTGAAAGTCAGAAACGAAACTAATTTTCTAATTTTCACATATGATGCCTTATACATCAACTAGAGAAATATAGTCTCAACTTTAGTTTGGAAGGTAGACCTGTGTCTAAGTGATCCTTTCTTTGTATACTACACATAACTAGTTATGTCACTAAAAGACAAAAATAAGGAAACAAATAAATATATAAAATAAACAGTAATATCTCTACCTTAATTCCCTCATCAGTAAAACAAAGCTAAAAATTATCTTTCCCTCTAAATTTTTTAAGTAATATTTGATATAAGTGTGAACCATGACATCTTAAATAAAAACCTGAGAGAATAAATGATGTAAGGAGTGCTTCCAAGGAAAGATGTTATATAAATACAATGTATTTTCATTAATAGCTTTAAACTGTGAGTCTCTGAGAGGATGGGACCCTAAGCACTTCTGTTAAACCTCAATGGTCTTGTGAATATGTGTCTGGTCATCACATGTTCTATAATATAAACAGTTAAAACACAAAGATGATGAGAAGTTAAATTAATGATAGTTAGAAAAGGCGATACCAGGAATTGATTTAGTAATTCAGCCTCTGAGATATCACTTGCATTATGTTCAGTTCCTTAGCGTACCTTTTCTATTTTCAAGTACCTTATTATGAGTTTATTTCACCTCCCCCCAAAATAAGACATTTTAGCTTTTTATGTATTTGAAAATTTATAATCCATGTTTTGTGCGTGTGTAACTCTCAGCTAACCGAAATATTTAATTATCAGAATCAGCCTAAATCATTCCATATATGTATTTATTAATTTATAAATAATGCACATGTGAGAAAGTGAAGAGGAGTTACAGATGTTCAGTAAAGTACTTGGTTAGACTCAAACAATATTATGACTGGAAGAAACCCAACTGATTATCCAGTTCAGGGTTGGCAAATTTTTTTTTGTAAAGGCCACATAGTAAATATTTTAGACTTTATGGGCCATACAGTCTCCGTCACCACTACTTGACTCTGCCATTGTAGCATAAAAGTAGCCATAGACAATGCAAAATGAGTAAGCATGACCTATTCCAACAAAACCTCATTTACAAAAACAGGTGGGCTGCCAAATTTGGCCCTAGGACTGAAGTTTGCCAATCTCTAATCTAGTGTAACTCACCCATTTCAAGAGTGAAGAGACTAAGGCATAGAAGATTTAAGTGCCATTATTAGTCATTATTAATTGAATTTTCATGAGGAGAAACAGCTCTGTCTGCTAACATTTTTATTCTGCTTTGTCAATGAATCCACCTTCCACAAGGCTTGCTGGAATGATCTTTATGAAATGCAGAACAAGATGTGTCTTTTCTGTGTTTAAATTCCTTTAACAGATCCCTGACTTCCATGTGAGATTCAATCTCCTTGTCTAGCATATTTAGGATCTGTATTCATGAGATTTCTGATCACTGCACCAATTCCATATCCTACTCTGTTTTGCAGGAAGGCTCTGTTAAGTCCCCCAGAGTGTAGTAAACTGCATGACAATAGGAACTGGTCCTGTTTTATTCACTTTATCTCCCATGTCTAACATAATGCTTGACACACAGTAGATCCTGAATAATTAGCTTGAAAATGAAAGGATAAGTTAAGAGCTGAGATCAGAAAACAGTCTTAAGGCAAATTTGACAGAATACCTCCTTGCTTGGCCCTGACTGAAGTTTCCTGGGTCTCATCAAGTGTTCATGGCAAATGAAAGGACTAGAATCAGAAACCCCCTCCCAGGTGACCTTCATCAGAGCTCACTTCGTCAGCCTGTCTCCCTAGTAACTCATTTCTATATTAATGTCTGGTTACTCAGAGGGCCCCATCTGTACCGCGAACTGTGCAGAAATATTCCACGAACTAAGTAAGGACATTGCTATCGTATTATCCAGCATGGTTTTCATCAGCTGGTCACACTTCCTTCTGCTTCTTCAATTTCTCTAAGGAATTTGATTCTCCAAATGTACAATTTGTTGTGAGGTAGCACAACCTAGAGTTACAACTTGTATTCCTAGGGTTATTATAGTGACTCACAGTAGGAGGATATTTTGATACCTAGATCACTGAACCCACCTGGGATGCTAATGTATATGTCAGTGTAATGTGTGGAATTACAATCACCAGAAGGTTGTCTTCCCCAAGGCAGTATCACCTTTCTCTAAGAAAATACAGAATTGTTAGCACTGTAACTCCATACCAGCAGTATCCTTTCAAGGACGGTCTCACAGTCTTAGCCAAAAAGAACATACTGTGATGCTCATGACACGGTTTTTACTAAGCTAGACAAGGTTTCTTTTTAAAAATATTAGCCACCAAACAATGGGATTGTGCTTTCTTCTGCTTTTAAAAGCATGCTTTTTTTTAAACTATCTTTATTCAAGCTATTAAATTAACTGACTGAATGTATTTACTAGCCAAATACTTCCTAAATCATGAGATTGATCTGGAGACTATTGAGTAGGAAAAACTTTTTCTCTACCCTTTTACATTCAGTATTGGAAGCCTACGAATTAAAAGGGGAAAAGACAGATGAGCAAGATAAAAGATAAAGTATGTTCATATACATACAGGAGATCCTGCAGAAAATGTAGCTCCAAGAAGTGGTTGGAATAGCATCTGAACTAGTGAGATGCATTAGGATTTCAAGGGACAGTAAGTGGTGAGAAATGACTGTGAAATATACGGGGGAAATTAATGGAAGGTAAGGTTTGTGTGAAAAAGTCCTGTTTATGTAATTTCTCATCCCAGTGCCCACTTCTCCTCTAAGGAGACAGAAGTCACTCTCTCCACATAGTACAGGAAGACTTCCTGAAAGGGGGATTTATGATGGTTGATCCTTTTGGAACACCTGGCTTTTAGGCAGAGAAGAGGAGTACAGAGAAAGCTCCTTCCTGCATGTTTGGATTCTCAAATGCCTTTCATTCAAGATAATTCTTATGCCATAATGTCATAATGTGAGCCCCTTCAAGAAAAATGACACTAAACAAAGACAAAAATCAAGGCAAGGAATCAGTCATTCTGGAAGATAAACCTTTTCACTAAGGTACCCAAATAATATGATAGATGTATTTGAAAGCCCTAAGTTAATGTGACTAAGTATTCACTTTATTTTTCACTCAAGCAGAGCCATCTTATTGAAAGTTGAAACCAGGAACACTCTAATTGAATATCTCCTCCCAGAAGATTAAGAATTTCTTATTAACTTCTTATCTCTAAATGAATCAATTAACTTCTCAGTACAAACTGTGCTTCTTTTTAAATATATAATTTGGTAAATTTATTATCTAATATAGCAGAGCTGAACTTTTTGAAAAAGAAGTGTTCTCTGTTAGTGTGTGGCAGCATCCATAACATAATTAGAAGCTCAGAATATTGGGGCTAAAAGATGTCTTGGTAAGCTTAGCAACTGATCCCTGGCTTTATAGGGAGAAAAAGAGACCCAGAGTGGTTAACTGGTTTACCCAAGGTCACTTAGTGAGTTCATGCCTTAACTAGGACTTGAATCTTGGGCTCAGTCCCATTGAAATACTTGAAAATAAGAGTATCTAATGACTTGTAGGTTAATGAATAGAAGTACATTCGTCAGATTAATGCAGCAAAGCCCTGGATATTGAGAAAACACAAAATGACTTAGAGCTAATTAAATACAGAGACAAATTAGAAAATGAGGCTTAAGACAGAATATTAATAATTTCTAGTAGACATCTCATCTTTGTGCTCTTAAAGCACCCTTGCTGTCTTCTATCACAACATATTGTCACCTTCTTGATTTCGATTCATTATGCATGGGTTCAATTGTGTGCTACCCTCCCATTTATATGTTGAAGTCCTAACCCCCAGGACCTCTGAATGTGACTGTGTTTGGAGACGACATCTTTACAGGGATCATTAAGTTAAAGCGAGGTCATTAGAGTGGACCCTATTCTTATATAATTGATGTCCTTGAGAAATTTTGATGCAGAGAGATGCACAGAGGGAAAACAATGTGATGAGACATAGAGGTAAAACGGCCATCTTCAAGTCAAGGAGAGAGGGCTGGCACATATCCTTCTCTTATGCCCTTAGAAGGAACCAATCCTGCAAATTCTTTGACCTTGAACTTCTAGCCTGCAGAACTGTAAAACAATAAATTCCAATTGTTTAAGTCCCCCAGTTTGTGGTACTTTGTTAGTGCAGTTATAGCAAATGAATGCACACTATTTACTCAATTTTTCCCCAAGCCAACCCTCACTTCTACCCTGCCCAGCACCAACAGAGATGGTGTGGTCTCCTCCTTATCGCAGAACCTTCCAGTGTCTGGCTTATCCTGGGTACTCAGTTAATGCCTGTAACTGAATTGCCTTACACTAAATAGAGTACTTGTACATACTCTAACTCAACTCTTATTCACAACAACTCCCTACTTTGGGTAGAGCAGTTCATATTATTCTCATTTAGCTGATGATTCTCCAAAGAAGATAATGACATTCCTATCTAAGGTACAAAGTATTACAAAGGAAAGAGATGACAATACACTGAAATGCTTTCCAAATATAATCCAAATATAATAGTCCAGGGTTTAAATTCTGAGTTGCTTTTTGTTGAGTCTGAAACTGCCTTTAATTGACCACATGCAGCTTGAGGGCTCTTTCCAACGGAAACTATTTTCCATCAGGGAAAAAAATAAGTAAACAAATAGAAGGCCTCAAAACTGATCACTAAATCAGCTCAACTCACCAAAACAAAACAAAACAAAATCCCTCAATTAAAACAAGATTTAAAACAATGAATTCAATTTTTAAAAATAAATTGCCAAGTTTTATTTTTACTGATTATTACGTGCATCAACAAACTATTTAAAGTAGTGGATCTTTCTGAGATTTTACAGAGCTCTTTGTCCATAGAAATCCTGAAATAAACTCAAAGTTATGAATTTATGATTGTTTTCCAAGAAGAGTATCCACTGACACTGATTAATAACAATAAATGAATAATTATGTCATTTTATATGTTATTTTGTTACACATAAAAATCTAATATTTCTTAAATGTTCTGTACATCTACATGTTTTGTACATCAACTAGCACTCTGGCAGAAAATAAAATGGTTTAATGAAAAGAGTTTAATTGAAGAAAATTTAATGAAGGCACATTTTTGCAGAGTGAGAGGCAAAGGAAGGGAAAAATCAGTGGTTGGTGAGGTACCCAAGGCCTAGCAAAAGTGAGAAGCTATTACAACCTTAGTCCTGAAGATGTGGGGAGTTACCATCAGAGTCCAGAGGAGGACTGTGGGAGATGGGGTACCTGACAGGGACTGTAGCCATGGAAGAACATAGCCACTGCCAGAACAGTGGTAAGGCAGGGTTGCTCTCTGGTCAGGACCCCCTATGACCTGGCAATCCCACCCAGAAGTCCCAGCCCTGGGAACCCAGATAATACCCTCTGTAAAGCTCTGTTGGTCTACTTTTACATTGCTATCAAGGAATATCCGAGGTTAGATAATCTATAAATAAAAGAGATTTAGTTGTCTCATGGTTCTGCAGGCTGTACAGAAAGAATGACACCAGCATCTGCTTCTGCTGAGGGCTCAGGAAGCTTGCAATCATGGTGGAAGGTGAAGGAGGAGCCACTGTATCACACGGCAAGACAGGGAGCAAGAGAGACAAGGTGGAGGTCCCAGACTCTTTTTAACACCCAGATCTTGCGTGAACTAACAGTGAGAGTCTACTCATTACTGCAAGGATGGCAACCAGGGCCATACATATGAGATCCACCCTCATGACCCAACATGTCCCACCATGTCCCACATCCAACATTGGGAATTACATTTCACTATGAGATTTGAACAGGATAAACACCTAAACCATATCAGGAGATTAATCTCCAGAGACAAGTTAGACAATGAATGGGAGGGGCAATTTCAAATGGAGAACAGAATATTTTATATGAATCACCTAATTGAATAATCCTCAAACCCCATGATATATTTTACCAATTTAGAAGCACAAGGTCAGAGAAGTTAAAAATGTGCCCATTTTATAATGAGCAAGTAGAATTAGGAGTGTATTAGTCTGTTGTCACGCTGCTGATAAAGACATACCCGGCCCGGCATGGTGGCTCACATCTGTAATCCCAGCACTTTGGGAGGCCGAGTTGGGTGGATCACAAGGTCAGGAGATTGAGACCATCCTGACTAACATGGTGAAACCCTGTCTCTACTGAAAATACAAAAAATTAGCCAGGTGCAGTGGCGGGTGCCTGTAGTCCCAGCTACTCAGGAGGCTGAGGCAGGAGAATGGCATGAACCCCAGAAGCAGAGCTTGCAGTGAGCTGAGATCGCGCCACCGTACTCTAGCCTGGGTGACAGAGCAAAACTTTGTCTCACAAAAAAAAAAAAAAAAAAAAAAAAAAAAGACACGCCCAAGACTGGGCAATTTACAAAAGAAAAAGGTTTGATGGACTTACAGTTCCACGTGGCTGGGGAAGCTTCATAATCATGGTGGAAGTCAAGGAGGAGCAAGTCACATCTTACATTGAGGTCAGCAGACAAAGAGAGAGCTTGCACAGGGAAATGCCCCCTTATAAAACCGTCCAATCTCATGAGATTTATTCACTATCACAAGAACAGCAAAGGAAAGACCTGCACCCATGATTCAATTACCTCTCACCAGGTCCCTGCCACAACACATGGGAATTCAAGATTATATTTGGGTGGGGACACAGAACCAAACCATATCAAGGAGCAAAAGAAATTCCAACTTTGTTTTAGACCTAATGATAAGAAGAAGAAAAGAAAAATATTGTTTTACTTTCATACAATACATTTCTTTTAAATGAAGGAAGGGAAAGAGAGCATTATGTGAAACTTTTGAGAAAACTGTAGATGAGTTTTATGTCAAAGGAAATTGTGTTTACATCAGAACATGGAATGACTTGACTTGGTGTGGAAGAGGAGTAGAGTCAATGAATTTGCAGCAGGATGGAGAACATGCCAGACTAGAGGGTAACGGACATACGTTGATAAAGATGATCAAAGACCAAAGATTGAGGCCTGGCCAGGTGGTCCATGCCTGTAGTTCTACCTACTCTGGAGTCTGAGGTAAGAAGATTGATTGAGCCCGGGGGTTGAGTCCCGCCTAGGAAACAGAGCAAGATCCTGATTTAGAAAAAAAAAAAAAAAAGAGAAAACCTCATAAGAAACAGAAAATATTAATAAATGAGGGACATAGGAGGTTAAACAAGATAACTAGCTCTTGTAGAACACTATATGATTTACTAAAATTTTAGTATAGCTCATATGACTTGATACTCAACAGATCCTTGAGAGGGCTATTATAACTATTTTACCCCTCATGTTACAAATAAAGAAACAAGTTCATAGAAGTTAAGTAAATGGTAGGTATGGAATTTGACTGCTAGCCTGAAGTTTGTCTAATGAACTAAGAGTAATTACTTGTCTGAGAAGTCTGGAAGTAGTCTGTGATATGAAATGTCACCAAACCATAATGCAACTCTGTGAGAGTCATTTATCCCACCAGTTATTTATTTCTAATCAAGGTATGCTAGCTAACTGTATTCTAAATCCTTTTAAAATTTTTTCTTAGACACCTGTGCCCCAAATAAGAAAGTTACTAAACATGAGTATAGCCCATTGCTTTGATAATTTTCATTAGCACCTTGGTTTAACTAATGCATTATCTGTTAAATAAGTCTGATTAACACTTCCCTATATAATCATTTTCCAATGCATGCAACCGTTGCCTCTAGAGATTAATTGCCAAGTGTTTATGTTCAACTAACAGTAGTTTGACATTTAACATCTTACATTTCTAGATTTCCTAGTATGTTATTGGACTATTTTCTTTGGATGGATTCCCCCAAGCATTTGAGATTGGATTTCTCCAAGGATAGGTCTATGTAAGCAGTGGAGCTAATCACTCATTTCACTTCAGCCTCTTCTCAGAGAACTTGGTTTATTACGATCTTGAAAACTCCTGGTATATTTTTCTAGCTCTGGATGTACCTGAATGTACCAGGTAAAATAATGACTACTGTAATCCATCCATTTGCTGTACTGTCTTCTCATTCCATTTAGATACCTTTATGTTGACATGACAGTATTAGAGAAAGACGGCTACCAGAGCCCTGCCCACCCATCTACAAGGTCAAGAACTATTCCCACCAAACTATCAAGGCCTTGTATATACTACATGCTTAAATGACATCTGATAACCTGGTTTATTGACTTTGAAGAACACTAAGTTAGTTACTTATTTAATATTTCAACGTACACCTTCTTCAGGTAAAGTGCAATGCTGGTTATTGAGGAGAAGATAAGTTTGTGGCTTCAACTATGGAATAGTGTTTTAGTTCAAATCTTTTAGTTTCAAAAGAGATAAACCTTTCAAACTCGGTTAAAATAATGAATGAAATTAAGTGGACTCAAAGGCAAGGAGTACAGAGAGGTCGTTGCTTCTCTGAACCTAAGCATTATTGTCATTGTTTCTCTGTATAACTCTGTGTTTCTGTGTGAAAGGCCATCACTACATCTGATTCTATAATATTTCTACTGCAATCAAGTCACTAGCATAGGCAAAGGCTAACTTGTTCCAGGTCAAAATTCCTAGGAAAAAGAATCTGATTAATCCAATCTGTGTTAAAAATTAATATTTGATACAAACAACTGCTGCCAATGGATCTGGCTCCCATAATACATCCTTGGCCACTAAGGACAGCTGGGTAGAGGTGACTATTATCCAGGAAAGAGGAACATACCTGGCCAACCCCTCTGTTTCTGTAGTGCATAGGGTACCTACTTTGACCAGATTCTGAGAGTAGTTTGCTTCACCTCTCCCTCTTCCTCTATGCCTGATGGCAGACAATCTAACATTTAACTCTACCTCAGTATTAGTCAGGGTTCTCTAGAAGGACATAACTAATAGGAGATATATATATACACACACACATATATACACATATATACACATATATATACATATATATACACATATATACATATATATACATATATACATATATACACATATATACATATATTTACATACACATATATATACATATATTTACATACACATATATATATACATATATACACATATATATATACACATATATACACATATATATATGTTTACATATGTGTATATATATATGTAAAAGGAATTTGTTAAGTATTAACTCACATGATAACAAGGCCCCACAATAGGCCATCCTCAAATTGAGGAGCAAGGAGAGTCAGTCTGAGTCCCAAAACTGAAGAATTTGAAATCTGCTGTTCAAGGGCAGGAAGCATCCAGCACAGGAGAAAGATGTAGGCTGGAAGGCTAGTCCACTTTAGTCGTTTCACATTTTTCTGCATGCATTGTCCTAGCAGCTGATTAGATGGTGCCCGCCCAGATGAAAGGTAGGTCTGCCTTTCCCAGCCTACTGACTCAGACGTTGATATCCTTTGGCAACACCCTCACAGACACACCCAGGATTAATACTTTGCGTCCTTCAATTCAACCAAGTTGACACTCAGTATTAACCATCACAAGTCCACCCACTGTCAACTTGAACCCATACACATCTCTTGAGCTCATACATAATCTTCAAATAAAGACAATAATAAGGTCATAATTGTGTCTAACATAATACAACTATCCTTTGTACAACTGGAAACACACCAATATCCAACCCAAATACTATTACAGAAAGTTAACAATACTTAAATGCTGCTATGAGATCAATAAATCTTACGTCACATGATAAATGAAAAAGGAAATAAAATGAAGGTATTTTCTTAGTACAAGTGTATATATGCACAAACATGTTTTTTTAAAAAGAAAGAGGAAATACTCAAGAGAATTACAGTCTGTGTTTCTGCAGCTGGTCTTGGGATTGTAGCTGGTATTGATGACTACGTTCTTCTACTGCCCATTCTATATTCCCTTTGCCTTCAGCAAGAACATGGTTTGTTTTGTTTTGTTTTGTTTTTTCTGGTGGAGTGAATCAAACCTTTATTCCTGAAGGATGTGGGCCATTTGTAGTCCTGCCTGGATTGGGCTGTTGTAGTTTCCCATTGACCTTAATCAGAGGGCATGGTAATACTAAGAGACACCCTAATGGATCTCCTGTATTCCATGCATACTCTCCCTTACCTCTGTTGTTGAGTAGTAGATGATTTCATCTTGATAGTCTGGGTAACTTGCCCCAGCCAACACTGTAACTTCCTTCTTAGCCTGTTGACTTAAAGGTAAGAGGAGACCAAAGTGTCCAGGTAGCAATCCTAACTTCCAGTTTAATGGGATCGTTGTTGTGTATCCTGGTGGAAGCATTCCTCCATCTGGAACTAAGACCTCTAGCCCAGCAGAAGGTAATGTTGTAGGAACAGGTAGCAAAAATTTTACTAGTGGATCACAGGGGTGATGGTGAGTGGTGCCACTTCCACTTTCAGCCCTTGATTCCAGGATCCATGAATCTTGGCTATGGGAGAAACAGTACCATATATTGGACGCTGATTCAGAGCATACACGGGCTTCTGGAGAACTTTGCCCCTGCCCTGGGAAGTATTGTCACCTAGTTGGCATTGTAATTGTGACTTCAAAAGGCCATTCCACCCTTCTATCAATCCGGCTGCTTCAGGATGATGGGAAACATGGTAAGACCAGTGAATTTCATGGGCATGAGTCCACTGTCACACTTCTTTAGCCATAAAGTGAGTGCCTTGGTCAGAGGCAATGCTGTGTGGAATACCATGATGGTGGATAAGGCATTCCATGAGTCCATGGTTGGTAGTCTTGGCAGAAGCATTGCGTGCAGGATAAGCAAACCTATATCCAGAGTGACTTTCTATTCCAGTGCCCTTTCCATGATGGAAGAGGTCCAATATAATCAATTTGCCACTAGGTAGCTGGCTGATTACCTTGAGGAATGGTGCCATATCGAGGACACAGTGTTGGTCTCTGCTGCTGGCAAATTTGGCACTCAGCAGTGGCCATAGACAGGTCAGCCTTTGTGAGTGGAAGTCCATGTTGCTGAGCCCACGTGTAACCTCCATCCCTGCCACCATGGCCATTTTGCTTATGGGCCCATTGGATGATGACAGGGGTGGCTGGGGAAAGAGGCTGAGCGGTGTCCACGTAACAGGTCATCCTATTCACTTGATTATTAAAATTCTCTTCTCCTGTTCTGGACCCCATTCAAAACTGGCAGTCTTTCAGGTCACTTGATAAATGGGATGGAGTAACATATCCAAATGAGGAATGTGTTGCCTCCAAAATCCAAATAGACGCACTAGGCATTGTGCCTCTTTCTTGATCATAGGAGGGGCCAAATACAGCAGTTATTCTTCACCTTAGAAGGAAGATCTCGACAGACTCCACACCACTGAACCCCTAGAAATTTTACTGAGGTAGAAGGTCCTTGAATTTTCGTCGGATTTATTTCCTATCTTCAGGCATGCAAATGTCTCACCGATAAGTCCAGTGTGTTTGCTACTTCTTACTCACTAGATCAAATCAGCATAATGTCATCAATGTAATGGACCATTGTGATATTCTACAGAAGCAAAAAGCAATCAAGGTCTCTCTGAATAAGATCATCACAGAAAGCCAGAGAGTTGATATATCCCTGAGGTAGGACAGTAAAGGTATATTGCTGGCCTTGCCAGCTGAAGGCAAAATGCTTCTGGTGGGGCTTATGGATAGGAATGGAGAAAAAGGCATTTGTTAAGTCAATGGCTGCATACCAGGTACCATGAGATGTGTTAATTTGCTCAAGCAATGAAACCTTATCTGGTACAGCAGCTGCCATTGGAGTCACCACTTGGTTAAGCTTATGATAATCCACTATCATTCTCCAAGATCCATCTTTCTTCTGCACAGGCTAACTGGGAGATTTGAATAGGGATGTGGTGGGAATTACAATCCCTGCCTCTTTGAAGTCCTGATGGTGGCACTAATCTCAGCAGTCCCTCCAGGGATGTGATATTGTTTTTGATTTACTATTTTTCTAGGTAGAAGCAGTTCTAATGGCTTTCACTTGGCCTTTTCCACCATAGTAACCCTCACCCTACCAGAATGGGAACCAATGTGGGGGTTCTGCCAGCTACTAAGTGTGTCTATGCCAATTATGTATTCTGGCTCTGGGGAACAGACCACAGGGTGAGTCCGGGGACCCACTGGACCCACCGTAAGTCAGACATGAGCTAAAGCACTGTTAATTACCTGACCTCCATAAGCCCCTACTTTAACTACAGGACCACAATGACATTTTGGGTCCCCTGGAATCAATGTCAGCTCAGAACCAGTGTCCCGTAGTCCCCAAAATGTAATTATTTCCCTTTCCCCAATGCACAGTTACCCTGGTAGAAGGCCAGGGGTCTCTTTGGGGAAGGATAAGAGAAAGATTCCTTGCATAAATTATTGGTAATACAGTGGAGTCCTTCCTCAAGGGGGCCTGGCCTCCCCTTCATTCAAAGGATTCAGTCTGTAAACTAGCTTGTCTGGAAATTGAAGGGCTATGATTCTGTTTTTATAATTCAGATTAGACTTAGAAGTTTTCTGCTTGTATAAATTAAGTACGAATGCTGTAGGCTTCCTGTCAATTTCACTTCTAGGAACACCATGATTAATTAGCCAGTGCCAGAGCTCTACATGAGTCAGACTATTCTGATTGCCACTTTGCCTCTGCTATCCATTATGGTAGCTATGCCTACCTTGTCTTTGACAGTTGAGTGCTGCCACTTGGCCCATGTCACCTTAGGATCCAATTGTACTTAGGATCCCATTGTACTTAAATTTCATAGCTGAGTGACTGCAGTTCCCATTATTAGATCTGACATACTGAGAAGAGCAATTACAGGGCTCTTGAAAGATGCAGGTGGTGCCCTCACAAATCTTTTTTGCAAGGCATTGGTCAAGGATATATGTTCTGGACTCTCCCAGCTGGGATGAGTAGGTCTAAATCTCCCTAAGCCTTTTCATCCCTTCCTCTGCATTAAACCAAGGGAGATCAGGCATTTCCAGCTCACTCACAATGGGCCTTATCGATACAATTATCTACTATCAAGAGATCTGGGTCCCATAGTAAATCCTTGGCCACTAAGGACAGCCGGGTAGAGGGGACTCTTATACAGGAAAGAGGAACATACCTGGCCAACCCCATTGTTTCTGTAATACATAGGGTATCAACTTTGATCAAATTTGACCAAATTCTTTGAGTAGTTTGCCTCACTTCTCCCTCTTCTTCTATACTTGATGGCAAACAACTTAACATTTAACTCTAACCCTAGGTTGTCAAATTTTCATGCTAGCCAAAATCCTTATCTGCTTTTAACAGCAGCTTGAATACTTCCCCCTCCTGCTTCAAAGGTTTACCTCAGGAATAGTGCAGGGGGACAAGGCCAAATCCTGTTTTGTTTCTAAGTACAGGAAGACCGAACTGTACTATTATTTAGATACCACCACTTCTGAACTAACTGCAAGCAGGAGAGTCAATTGTATCATTTCAATGGGTTTTTATAACATGGTGGCAGATTTTAGAGGTGAAACTTGGAAGAGATTGATCTTTTTCTACAAGGAGATAGAGAATATGATGAGAAATTTCTCTATTTGCACTGCAAGATATCTTTAGTGAATCTCTTCTCTATTCCTCAACTACAAACATTTTAAAGTTTTCTCTACAGCAGGTTCATCACTGTAAAGATAGTAGGCCAAGTCCTCACCTTTTCTCTGGCAAATATAGGAATAAACAAAATAGAGGTCAGATAAGCCAGAAATTGCATTTAGGAAACATAAAAATTGACCTTTTAATGAGCATGCTGTGTAGTTTTTTTTTTTTTTTTCCCCACTACGTTTTCTTTCTCAAAATCAAATCTAAATAATACAGTCATCATGTCTAGTTAATAGTTGTGCCTTTGGCTGGGCACAGTGGTTCACACTGGTAATCCTAGCACTTTGAGATACCAAGGTGGGCAGATCACCTGAGGTCAGGAGTTTGAGACCAGCCTGGCCAGAATGGTGAAACCCCATCTCTACTGAAAATACAAAAATTAGCCAACAGTGGTGGTGTACACCTGTAATCCCAGCTACCTGGGAAGCTGAGAGAGGAGAATCGCTTGAATCCAGGAGGTAGAGGTTGCAGTAAGTCGATATTGCACCAGTGCAGTCCAGCCTGGGCAACAGAGGGAGACTCTGTCTCAACAACAACTACAACAACAACAAAAGCATAGTTGTGCTCTTAGGGGGACTACAACATAAACTTACTGAGGGGAAAATGTCACATCACAAACTTCCCTTGTTTTACAAGGACTTGAGATTAAGTAATTTCTTCTTTCCTTATGGTTTTAAAATACTGACTTCAGAAGTTGTCAAATTAGCCTGGCATGGTCCCTGTTACAAGTAAATAGGTTCCTTCTGTGGAGGCACTAGCAATCAGCTTTCCCAGGGATGAGGTGCTGATATCCCAAGGCTTGTCTTTCTCCCTATTGAATTTATCTATTTGTACACCCGTACACTTAGGCAGACAATGTAATACATCTATTTATCGCTACCACCAGCATATCCGTCTAAAGCTATAACTGAAGGCATGTGTTCTCATAAAAGAAGAGAGGCACATCAGCCTGGTTTGATGCAGCAGTCACTGGCTTTATCTAGTTACTTATCTGAAGATAAGAGTCTTGACTGTTGTCAGACACCACCGAAAGTCATTACTTTGTGACTGCAAGAAGGATGACAATTCAATTGGGTGAAACTTCCAGCAGGTTGTGCATCAGAACTTAGAACAACAAAAGTGAGAGAAGTGGGGGTCCTGGATTTCTGTTGATTACAAAATAAAGTATTTATCTTCATAATATGAGCTCCTTATGACCAGTGACTGGGAATTTATTTAATATTATGCACATAATTAAAAAAAAAAACAGAACCTTATATGTGATAAATGTTTGTCAGCAAATAGATGGGTGCATGCATGAATGGATGAAGGGATGCACGAATGAATGGATGGATGGATGGATAGATGGATGGAAGGATGCACAAATGGATGAATGAATGCATGGATGGATGAATGGATGGATGGATGGATGGATGGATGGATGGATGGATGGATGCATGGATGCATGAATGAATGGATAGATGCATGAATGAATAGATGGATGCATGGATGGATGGATGGATGGATGGATGGATGGATGGATGGATGGATGCATGGATGCACAATTGGATGAATGAATGCATCAATGGATGGATGGATGGATGGATGGATGGATGGATGGATGGATGGATGGATGGATGGTGGATGGATGGATGAATGGATGGATGCATGAATGCATGGATGGATGAATGAATGGATGGATGAGCCAGACTACTTCCTTTCAGAGTTTTCACTGATAATATAGTGTGCTAGGTGATTAAAGTTATTACAACTGTGTGATTTTTAAGTAATCTACAATGAGAATGATGCCTGCCTCTCTGGCTGCTTCTTGTAACCTCCACACCTTGCCCACAGAGTTCTAGTCACACTGTGATTCTTTCTGTTTTTCATGCCAGCTTAGCTCCAGGAATGTTGCACAGGTTGTTCCTCATGCCCAAAAACTTTTCTTCATGATCTCCACATATCTGTTTCTTTCCTGACATTCATGAGTCACCTCACATGTTCTATCATTAGGAGTGATTCTTTTAACCACTCAGCCTGAAGTAGTCACCAGATTGTTCTCCATCATGGTTCAATTTCAAGTCTCTCCTCAGCATTTATTATGCTTTCATGTATTTATTTGATAGTTTTATTTTTTCTTTACAATTGTGCCTTTACTTATCTTTCATTCTCCAATAACATGTGAGCCTCATGAATATTTCCCAGCGTATTCAGCACTGTATCCTCTGCATACACATCCAATTATAGACTGAATGAATGGAAAGGAGGAAAGAAAATCAAACATTCTCCCATAGGTTTAATTACTAAAACTTCCCTAAATTATATGCTCCCATAAAACATTTAAAACCGTGTAAATTTATACTAATTAGGTATATACTTTGAAGTGATCAAATTTCCCACTTTAAAAAGGTGGTTTTGTTGACCTGTTTATCTATCAGCCTTGGAAATATATCAAAGGTTAAATAAATATAATCATGTTGTATTCTTAAATCTTTTTGGGATGAAATGAGATATAAACACACGTGTGCATATATAAATACACACACACATATACGCGCATGCACATATTTCTATAATTCAGGGATTTGTTGGTTCAGACTAAAGACTCTTAGTTCCCAGTTCTTTGCTCTGTGATGATTTAGAATCTTGGAATGTTTTTAAACTAAAAGGGCTAATGTCTTTTCTTGCAGATGTTTTCACTGGAGGCAGTAAGATCACCTAGGTTGTACTTGGAATTTTGTGACATGTGTTGGTTATTATAAAAAATGGGAGCACTAAATGGCATTTGGTGGCCAGGGGCTAGGTTTACTATGCATCTTAATGCATGGAAAAGTCTTATACCTGAAGAAAGCTTTCATATCTCATACAATTTTCAAAAATCTGTTCACAATCACCTGAGCCTTATACATAATTCTGCTTTACTTTTAAACACAAAGTATTTTACTCTCAGACCTCCCAACTAAACTCTAGCCCCAGGTACTAAGTTTTCAAATAGGACTGTGGCTTATTACATTTTACTCCCTTTTTCCTGAAAATTCATTAAAATTCACTTACGAAGTCTGTCTTTAACAATATTAAAAGGAACCTTTAAAAGAGGACCACAATGTATAGTCCTTTCAAGGAGGAATGTCTTTGCCTGCCATATCTCTTTCTGAACTTCTAGAAGTCTGTTAAATAAAAAGGAACAAATCCAGACTTAGGCAAAGAGATACTGTGTTCAGAAAGATTATTGTAGTGAGAGGAAAAGGCCTATTGCAATACAGAGAATACTCTGACCATAGATCTGCAAGCATCTCAAAGGGCAGGCAGAAAGGGCTCCTCTTTTATAGGAAGGAGTAAACAAAGCTAGAAGGAGCTGGCTGTGGGAGTGTGAAGACCAGGTGATGTGGTAGAACAATTGATTGGGGAATGTTTTTTCCTAGGACTCAGTGGACTCTTGGGTGGGGCCTTTAAGGATGGGCTGTTCCATATTCCAATGCTTGGTTAAATTCAAGGGAAAGTCAAACGCCAGGTATCTGTGGATTGAGAAAACCCTAGCTAAATTTTGGTCCAGACAAGTCAGCAGATATTTTTCCCAGATTGATTAAATTGTATAAACTCAACAAATCAAAGGATGATTTCATTTTCCTCCACAGAATTACAATAAGAATTGTTTGCCATTTGGGGAAGTCGCATGCCTAATAGTTGCAGTACTTGTGGTATGTGAACAGACAATATAACCGCTTACATCATTCTGCATTTGTGGTTACCAAATTCATGATAATTCTGGAAGAACCAATGTAAACAGGTAATTATTGTATTTTATCTTTTAGTGTACTAAAGCAATTGGATAGTATTTTTAATTGATTTCCTTTTGTTTCTCCATTATATTAATTTAAGGCATTATATCAGTTTTCCACTTTTCTAGATTATGTGTAGAGCTAGACAACATGACTGTAAATTTAATTTCAGGATAATAAACGTGGTATTATGAAATATTTGTTTTCCAAAAGGTCTGTAGATCCTCTAAAGCTGCAATTCCTATTCTACTACCAGACTATTATTTATGGATAATGACTCTGAAACTAATAGAAGTTGAGAAATTTGCCCAAAGCCACAGAGAATATTGATACAATTACACACATACATACTCTTAAATTGTTAAAAAAATGTTGACATGACAAGCATGGGGCTAGGAATGTAGATGAATAAAAATGCCTTTTTCTGTCCAGTAAAAAAATACTTTGTACACAGAAATGATAAAAACTCAATTAAGAAGTGACTGGTTTAGCAAGCAAAAATTCCCAGAAAATGTTATTTCTGATAAGTACATTAATACAAACTTTTCATTGCTTGAAACTTTCTTGCTATATCTAAGACACATGAAAAAGCAAAAAACAAACAAACAAAAACCTCTAGAAATATATTTCTTAATCTGCAAAATGGGGATAAAAATATGTACCTCATAGCATTGTGTGACTTAAACAAGGCAAGTGATGTGATCCATGATTTCCAAACATTAATTTTCTTATAAATTACCTGAAAATTTTGTTAAAATGTAGAATCTGACTTTTAAATTTTTGTGGGAATTAGAGTTCTGCATTTTGAACAAAATCTTAAGTAGTTACCAATGATACCGGTTAGAGACGATTTTGAATGGGTAAGATGGAAGCTCCTGGCACATTGGAAGTGGCCAGTTTTGGTTGGACGTCCTTGCCTTCCACTCTTGTACTAGCTCTTTTTGAAGAGGCATTGGCTTCGTTTCCCCACAGATCTCACTCGCTTCTTTCATTTTTAGATCACTCCCATTTCACTCATTTATAGGTTTTAAGAATAAGGGAAGTGATTAGATTAAGACCGTTTGAGGAATTGGTAATTAGTACTCGAAAGAAATTTTTGAATATGCTTCTTTCTTCCTCCTATTAAAAACATAATGTTCTTATACTTTGCTCACGTTTAAAGCAGCCTTTCTGCATTAATATAGCTACTAATAGAAAGGGGAGAAAATTTGCTATGGTAAGAATACATGTGTCCCTTCGAAATTCCTATCTTGAAGCTTAACCCTCACAGTGATGGTATTAAGAGGTGAGGCCTTTGACTAGTAATTAGGTCATGAGGACTCTGCCTTATCGTAGTGAGAAGAAAAGGACTATTGCAATACACAGAATACTCTGACCATAAGATCTGCAAACATCTCAAAGGACAGGCAGAAAGGGCTCCTCTTTCATAGGAAGGAGTAAACAAAGCTAGAAGGACTAGCTGTGGGAGTAGATAGATAGATAGATAGATAGATAATAGATAGATAGATAGACTCATGTCTCACTCTGTTACCCAGCAGGCTGAGATGCAATGGTACAGTCATTGTTCACTGTAACCTGAAATTCATGAGCTCAAATGATCCTCCCACCTCAGCCTTCTAAGTAGCTATTTTTTATTTTTTATTTTTTAGGAATGGGGTCTCCCTGTGTTTCCAGGCTGGTTTCAACCTCCTGATCTCAAGTGATCCTCCCACCTTGCCCTTCAAAAATGCTGGGATTACAGGCATGAACCACCATACCGGGTGGTTTAATGTCCTTCTAAAAGAGGCTTCAAAGTACTGCCTGCCCCTTCCATCTCCTCTGCCATGTTTTTACAAGATTCATCCTCTTTTGTCCATCTGCCTTGCACCATCTGATGAGATGCAACAAAGTGCCACCTTGGAAGCAGAAAGTGAGCCTTCACCAAACACGGGAAATATTGGCATCTTGATCTTAGACTTCCCATGCTCTAGAACTGGAGACATCAATTTCTTCTGTTTATATACTACCCTGTCTAAAGTATTTTGTTACAGCAGTAGGAATAGAATAAGATATAGGTATTATTATCATTTTCTTCTGGAGTGACATTCTTATTACTAGTATATAAATATTCATATCTACTTATCTAAAACAATCACATTTCTTATGTTACTAAATAGTTTTACAGTTCTTCACTGTGATACAAAAAGCCCACTTTCTTTAGTGAGAAAAAATGATAAAAAGAAATACAAAACAGTTCTACTAGTCTCAATATTCTACAGATGCTTCTTCAACGGACCTAAGAATGGTAAACAGACTTTTTTAAAGACATCCAAATCTAAGGCACCTTGTATTTTTCAGTTTTACAAATAGATGACACTAGTGACATGCACACACACACACACACACATATATAATAACATTCCAAGAAAATTCTTCAAGTCTGCAGTCTTGGGGATAAAAGCCCAAGGTAAAGAAACCAGTAACACTGTTGTTTTTATACAGTGCTTTTCTATTATTTTCATACAATTTGCAAAAGCATCATCAAAGACAGTTTTTGTAGCAGATGACTGAGCATCTGAATTATTTTTACCAACACACAATGATAACACTAATCCTGAAATAAGAAAAAAATTCAGAAGGACTTCATGAAAGGAATATGTGAATATATATTTCATCTTGTAAAAATTGGATGCTTATTCTTTCATCTATAAAACCATATGATCTGAATATATTGTTTCTCAGGCTCTGGATGGAGTGCCAAGAATGCAGCCTAGTAAGGCAAGACACTGCCTAAAAAGATGGTCAAATTATCTTAAAAAATTAGTAATGTAATCACACTGTCCGAACGCCCCATGACATGTGAGTTTTAAGGGTTGTCATGCCTTCCAGATGTGAGGGACCATAGTTTGTAACCTGCAAAGCAATATTATTGTGAGTGGTGCTTTTCTTTAACTGATGTCTCTAAAAGCAGTTCACATTCTTGATACTACTTTGAAATTGGAGATATTTCATTTAGAACACTTGAAATCTGAGTACTACTGTGCATATTTTATTCCTGCCTTTTCTCTTGTTACTATATGCACCTAAGCTGAGTATTTTTGTCATAGTTTTTTTTTTTTTTTTTTTTTGGTAGAGATTGGGGTTTCACCATGTTGCCTAAGCTGGTCTAGAACTCCTGGACTCAAGCAATCCACCAGTCTTAGCCTCACAAAGTACTGGGATTACAGGTATGAGCCACCATGCCCAGCCAATTTTAATCATAATTTTAAATTGGCAACTGACCAGATGCTTTATGTTACCCTCCATCATCCCCTACAAATGACTGCATGTCAGACACAGACATTAATCGGTTTATCAAGTTAAATTTACAAAAAGGAAATACGAAAAAGCAACAGGTGCGTGGTATTACGTGCTGTGATGTGCATTAAAAGAGAGATCCCATAGATCAAAAAAGGGATGTAAGTACCAGCAGGACATATTTTTCAAAGGACACATTCAGAAGAATCCCATATAAGGTTGCCTGTCAAAGGAAATCATTCCATTTTAACTGAATATTTAAGAATTTTATAGTGACATAGGTTTCATTTGGTTCATACATAAGTGATACATTTTATTAGTAAAATATATAGTACATGATTATCACTACCTGGATGTGAAGCAAAAATTGCATAAATCACTGCAATTTTTGATGAAACAAAAGAATATTTTGTAATGCTAATTATTACTTTATTTTTTCAAAAATTTGTAAAAGTTGAGTGGCTAATGGGAAGCCTAACCATTGGCAATGAAATAAATTCCATTTTGGTTTTCTTTTTAAATAAATATTGCTGCACCTTCTTTTCCCAAATCAAGTTAAACTCCTTGCTAATTCTTTCATTGAACAAAATAATAGTAAAGAAAACTCATAACATATTCCGATTTCAGCATCCCTGAGTATTAGTAGTCACGTGATCTACTTTCAGAGACAGAAAGTTGAAATCTTATTTTTTAAAAAAATTAGGCACAGTGGCTATTTTAAGTGATTCCATGCTTTTAGACAGTATTGCCTTCAATAATTAATTTGTATAGATAAACGTAGTGTAACATCTTTACATATTATTAAAATATTGTTTTGTGATTGTCACGGCAATATACATGCACAGAATATGTAGACTGGAACAGCAACACAAGGTACTCAATAATATTATTAAAGGAAAAATAAGGTTTTTGTTACGTACATCCCAGTTCTATTCTTTTTAAAAAAACTTAAATTCATTCACTGAGAAATATTTATTACAGAGAAAATGATATATATATTCAAATATGTATTTATATATATTGACATATATAATACATAAGATATATGTAAGCTATGAAACATTAATTAAAATAAGCACCACTACCCTACTTAACAAAAACCATATATTGTAGTCTTAGATAAAATTGAAAAAAATTATTGGTAAAAGTTTCTTAGTATATCTACTAACAAATAATTAGGTCTTTGAATTTTTAATTATCAAAAACTATGCTTTTCTTTATTTTATTTAAGGATAAAGGTTCTCACAGCACACATGCACAACCATGATATCTATGATTTAAGAACTTATTTCTATATATTGTTGGGCAGTAAGCAATTCTATAGATGTATACACCTATATAACCTATATTAAGATATAGAACATTTCCAACTTCATAAAAATTTCCCTAGGGTTCCATTTCAGTCAATATACACCAACATCCAAACAAAATTGACCAATATTCCACCAATATAGCTTACTTATATGCCTGTTCAGAACTAAATATAAATAAAATCATACAATATAGACTCTTGTGATATTGTGATATAATAAGTAAGTTATATTTGGTCTCTGCTCTTGCTTCCTACACACTGCTTTGAAAACCCTTAAAGAGTGTCTTTTGTATGCCAGTTAGCTGACTGGTGGAAGGGGTTCTGGGAAAAACTTCAGGGTGGGGGCTGGTCACCAGAAAGACCGAGGCATGATTAGAGAGTTGAGATTTTCAGGCCCACCCTGCAACCTCCATGAAGGAGAGAGAGGCTGAAGATCAGTTGAGTTGATTACCTATGGCCAGGGATGTCATCAATTATGTCTACATTATAAAGTCTTCATAAATATCCAAAAGGACAGAGTTTGGAGAGCTTTCAGGTTGCTGAACACGTGGAGGGTGATGCACCAGGAGAGGGTAGGAAATCTTCAGCCCCTTTCCTATACCTCACCCTATGTATCTCTTCCTTCTGACAGTTCATCTATATCTTTTCTAATACGCTTTGTAAAAAACGGATAAATGTAAGTGTTTCCCTGAGTTCTATGAGCCATCCTAGCAAATTCATAGACACCAAGGAAGGAAAGAATTCACTGGACCCGCGATCTGTAGACAGTCAGAAGAATGAGTGACAGCCCATTACAATCATCCCTCGATGTCTTTTCCAAGATGCCTTGTGCATACCAAAATCCACAGATGATAAAGCCCACAATTGGCCCTGCAAAATTCTCAGAAACAAAACTTCAGTCCCCTGCCTCCCTCTAACTCTGTATTTTTTGATCCTCAGTTATTTATCCAAGGATATGGGACACTCAGATTCCGAGGGCTGACTGTACATGTGACTGGTGTTTGAAGAGAGGCAATCTTGCGCGACTAAGCCCTTAACCCATGGGATCTGATTCTAACTTCATAAAGCTACTGAAGTTCTGACATGATAGTGGTAGAACTGAAATGAATTACTAGACACTCAGTGTCCATAGAGAGTTAGCTGTTAGTGGGGAGAAATCCATACACATTTTGGTGACCAGAAGTGAACTATTCTGTGTTGAGTTGTGATAGGAAAAACAGTTTGATGTTTCCTATCTTTTACAATGGTTCCTTTTCTAGCTCAGACTCTCCTCTGTGTCCAACTTCACTCACATTATGTAAAGTCTGTGAGGTGTTTTCCTTCTGTATGTATAGCAACTGTTTGTTCCTTTTAATAGTTGAGTAGTATAAATATGTAATTTCCGGTGTGGAGCTATTATGAATAAAGCTACTGTTGAACATCTGCGTATAAGTCTTTAAATGGACATGTGTTTTTATTTCTCTTGGGTAAATTCTTAGGTGTGAAATTGCTGAATCCTATAAGTGATGTGTGTTCAAGAAACTGCCAAACTGTTTATCAAAGACCTTCCGCCATTTTATGAACCCCCTAGCAATGAGTGAGAGCTGCAGTTACCCTGCTCCAGGCAGTCATCAACTATTACCAGTTGATTCTCCCCTCCCACATTCTACTGAGTGTGAAATTATATCTTATTGTAGTTTTAATTTGAATCTTCTCAATGATTGCTGATATTGAGTCTCTTTCCATGTGTTTGTTTTCATGTTTATATTAGTTACAAAAGGCCATTAAATAATTTAGATACAAGTATTTTGTCTGAAATGTTACAAATATTTCTTTTTAGTATGTGGGTTGACTTTAGACTTTCTTGGTGTCCTTTGAGATTAGAAGATTTTCATTCTCTTGGAGGCCAGTTTTTTTTTTTTTTTAAAGCTTCAAGCTTTTGTGTGTGCTATCTTTGAAAACTCATAAAAATATTTTCTTATATTTCTGTCTCTGGAATTTTTATAATTTTACCCTTTATGCTTAGATCTATAATTCATTTCAAATTACTTTTCATGCAAGATTTTAGTAGGGGTTGTAGTGAATTGAATTGTGGCCTCAAAAAATCCTATCCCCAGTACCTGTGAATGTGACATTATTTGTAACAGGGTCTTTGCAGATACAATTAAGGATCCTGAGATGAGATGATGTTAGATTTAGGGTGGACTCTAAATGCAATGCCTGGGGTCATTATAAGAGAATAGAGATGGTGATTTGAGACACAGACACAGGAGAAGGTCATGTGAAGGCTGAGACAAAGATTGGAATTACGCCTTTTCAAGTCAAGGAATGGCAGTAGCTGGGAAACAAGTGTGGAATGGATTCTCCTTCAGAGCCTCCAAAAGAACTAAATCTACTAACACCTTGATTTCAGATTTGTGAGAAAATAAGTTTTTTCCATTTTAGACCATCAATTTTTGGTAATCTGTTGCAGCTAATATGGGGGTGAGAGGGTCAAGGTTTATTTATTTTCACAGATGGCATAATACAGTTGTTCTAGAACACATATTGAAAAGATTATCATTTCATTGTTAATTATTTTGATGCCTCTGTCAAAAATAAAAGTGCAGGTCATTCCTAGACTTGCTAATTCTGTTCTATTGATCTATTTTTGCACCAATACTATGTTGTACTTTACATTTTACTGTATGTCAGTTGTCTTCTATCTTGATAGCAGTAGCTTTATAACATCTTTTGAGATCAGATAATATAGTTCTTTCAGGTTTGTTCTTCCTTTTCAGATACAATTTTGCTATTCTAGATGTTTTGTATTTCTATATGAATTTGGGAATCAACTAGAAATTGGCCTAGGATTTTGATTTAAAATCGGTTGGTGTTTATAGGTCAATTTGTAGAGAATAGGTATTTTAAAAACAAGGAATCTTTTGAACCATGAATATAGTACACATGCCTATCTATTTTGAGGTTCTATTTTTGCAAAATTCTCAACTGCATTTTCCAGTTTTTCTGTACAGTTATTGCATAGCTTTTGCCAACCTGATTTATAATTATCTTATACTTAATACTATGGTGAGTGGTATTTTAAAAATTTATTTTTTAAATTATTTTAGTGCTAGCATATAAAAATATAGTGGATATTTATATATTTACCATGCATCTCATGACTTGCAGAGTTTATTTTTTAGTTTCAGCAAGAAATTTTTGTACCTATGTCAAGATTTTATAATGTGGAATATCATATAATCTCAGAATAAAGAGTTTTAGTAGTTCTTTTTTATCTCTATTAATTTACTTGCCTTTTTTGGCTTATTGCACTGAATATAATCTATTGTATGATATATTATCAAATTAGTGAGAACAAATGTTTTTTATCTAGTTTTCTCATTTTTTATCTAGTTTTCTCATATTAAGAAAAAAAGCACTCAATCTTCAATCATTGCTATGTCAGCTGTAACTCTTTCAAATATGTACTTTATCAGGCTGAAGAATTTTACTTTTCTTCATAGTTTGCTAGGAATTTTAATCACAAATTGATGTTGCATTTCTAACTGCTTTTTCTGTATATATTAAGATAAACATAAAATGTGTATCCTTGTCCTTGAGATTTAATAAATTTTATTGGTTGATTTTTTAAAAACATATTGAACCGATGGACATTTGGGTTGATTCCAAGTCTTTGCTATTGTGAATAGTGTCGCAATAAACATACGTGTGCATGTGTCTTTATAGCAGCATGATTTATGATCCTTTGGGTATATACCCAGTAATGGGATGGCTGGGTCATATGGTACATCTAGTTCTAGATCCTTGAGGAATTGCCATACTGTTTTCCATAATGGTTGAACTAGTTTACAAACCCATCAACAATGTGAAAGTATTCCTATTTCTCCACATCCTCTCCAGCATCTATTGTTCCCTGACTTTTTAATTATTAAGAAAATGTGGCACATATATACCATGGAATACTATGCAGCCATAAAAAAGGATGAATTTGCGTCCTTTGTAGGGACATGGATGCAGCTGGAAACCATCATTCTTAGCAAAGTATCACAAGAACAGAAAACCAAACACCACATGTTCTCACTCATAGGTGGGAACTGAACAATGAGATCACTTGGACTCGGGAAGGGGAACATCACACACTGGGGCCTATCGTGGGGAGGGGGGAGTGGGGAGGGATTGCATTGGGAGTTATACCTGATGTAAATGACGAGTTGATGGGTGCTGACGAGTTGATGGGTGCAGCACACCAACATGGCACAAGTATAATATGTAACAAACCTGCATGTTATGCACATGTACCCTAGAACTTAAAGTAGAATAATAATAAATAAATAAATAAATAAATAAATAAATAAATAAATAAAGCATATTGAACCAAATTTATATTCCTTTAATAAGCTCCCCTTCAGTCAAGCTGCATTTTCCCTTTGTATTTTAGTGAATTTTATTTCCTAATATTCCATTGAAAATGTTTGTGTTCATATGGAATACTGAATAGTAATCATTTTTTTTTCTTTTATTGATATGTCATAGTTGTACATATTTTGATGGAATGTGCAGTAGTACATGTAGGCAATGCGTAATAATCAGCTTTTAATATCAGGGAGCTTCCAGCCTCACAGCATTTGTTGGAAAGAATTTCCTCTTCTATTTTCTAAAATAGTTTGTGTAAGATTGGTATAAATTCTTCATTCAGTGTTTGACAGGATTCATCAATGAAAGAACAAGCTGGTGCTTTTCTCATAGGAAGCTGTTCCTTTTCTTTTTTGTACTTACTAAGTTACTAAACTTTTTTATTTTATCTAACATTTCCAATCTTTTGGATATATTTCCTCATGATTTTATTTTATTTTCATATTGATATTTGTAGGTTTTATAGAAATATACTCATTTTATTTCTGATATTGTCAATTTGTGTTTTCTCTCTTTTCATTACTGCTGTTTGGAATAATAAATTATCAATATTATAGATAAATACTACTGGTCTTATATCAATATTGATATGAAATTGATTATTGATATTTTCAACAAACATTTGCTTTATTAATTTTTTCTACTGTTTATTGTTTTTTCTTTTGCTATGGTTATTTTCATTTATTTCCATTTGTTTACTTTTACTAAAAGTGCTTTTCAGCTTCTGTAGGTAAATATTTAAATCAAGTATTTAAATATTTAAATATTTAAATCAAGTATTTACCTACAGAAGCTGAAAAGCACTTTTAGTAAAAGTAAACAACTGGAAATAAATGAAAGATATTATTTCATTTATTTCCATTTTAAGATACTTAATTTTAAGTATCTTTTTCTAGTATTGATACTTTAAAAATCTATATTTTATATTTAAACTGTACCACTTTCAGAGAATATGTAATTGGATCTGCTTTTCTTCTTTTTAGCCTATTGATTTCTGTCTATTAATTGGGATGGTTTAGTTTATTTACACTTAATATAATGATTGATCTCATTGGTTTAAGTGGACCAGCTTACTACTTGTTTTCTATTTGTCCCTTCTCGTTTGCAAATTTTTTACTTTCCTTTGGGTTATTATTTATTTTAGCATTCTATTTCACTTCCTTATTGACTTTGCAGCTATATCTCTTTATGTTTTTAATTGGCTCTCTATGGTGAACAATATGCAACCTTAACTTGTCAGAATCTATTACCCATTCACTCTTCACATTATCTGAGAAGCCTGAGGAGGTTTGGCCCAGCACAGGGATAGCCCAGTCCTAAACCAGTTCTTACCATGAACTTAAGAATCCCTGTCCATTTTGCTCAGCTCTCTTCTCTCCTGTGTTCTGTCCTGCACATTCAAGCCACTTCATCTACCTTACCTCTCTTGCCTGCCCCATCAGGTCAGTGGAACACTCCAGCTATGCTTGGATTCCAGCTCTCTGAGATGTGATCATAAAATTATACTCAGGTAGAAGTGGGTTTTCAGAGTGCTAACCTTGTGAGGTTCCCTTCTCAGTCATCACAGTTTGTGCTGTATGTTGACCACTGCCTGAATTCAACTACTTCATATATTTTGTCACGTTACAAAGTTTTGTATGGTCAATGGGCTAGTCTGGTACCAGTTATTAAGTTATGACCAGAAGTAGAAGTCTTACCAGAAGGCACTGTTTTGAAAAAGAAGAATACTGACACGTACAGCAAGAGCAAATTTGGGTTTGGAGAAAGATTACCATATAATTACAAAGATCAACAATTGAAAGGAATTTGTGTGGGGAGGCACCAAAAAAAGTAACATGATGTATAAGCAGACATGTCTTTGTGTCTCATTTTTCATACGTATCTGTAATGTAAGATGGAGTTAAAAAAGGCACAGTCTTTTCAGTTAGACCAAAACGGATTTGAATCATTTTTGCCTCGTATAAGTTGCATGAATATTTCTCTCTTAAATATCAATTTACCCACCTATGAAGTTGAAATAATAAATAATGTTACATATCACATACCTTGCTTTGAGGATCATTGAAAGTAATTAATGTAAGTTATGTAATGAATCTCAATGTAATGAAGTTATGTAATGAAGTTATGTAATGAATAAAGTTATGTAATGAATCTTAATGAATGTAAGTTATTATCTTTATCATCTGCAGTAGAATTATTATTATTACTGCCTTATCATTAAGGCATTTTTACATACTTTGTTACAATTAGATGGTTAATAATAAAACAAAAAAAATTTTTTTTTTACAAACTTAAAGTAAGTTCTTATTGAAGAACTAGGTTTATATGTGTGTGTGAGAGTGTGTGTGTGTTGACTCAAAAGACTCAAAACCCACACACTAGGTATACACAGTCCTTTGAGTCAGTACATAAATTTTGGGATCCAACTCTATGTTCTTTAACTTGACATTTATACGCTGAGTATAGCTTTGACCCACAAACGTAACATTATTTAGATGTATTTTAGGATAAGAATGTAAATATGAGTCACCATTTGGTTACGATTTTATTTTTAGGTAATTCTTAACTAAAATTTTAACAAGTTTCAGAAAGACATTGCAGTCTAAGTTTGACCTACAGATCAGTCAGAGGAACATTCAATTTGAGCAGGACTCTTTCTTTCCCCAATTTATGTCTCTAGAATGGTTATCTATGTAATGCAAGATGATTCGTAGCTGCACTCATCCATTAAAATAAAAATTCTACATTATCAGCAGATAATTAATTTCTGTTTTCAGATTTCTGGGTGAATACTTCATTATTATGTTCAGCAACCCAAATAGTGACAAGTTAAAACTTTACTCAGTAAGGACAACAAAGGAGATAGTACCTATTCTTATCTATCACATTGGTCTAGTTGAAAATAGAAGAGCTGACATCAGAGACCTTTATGGTCTCAGATAGTAGGTATTATACATAATTCTGATCACTTCCATATAAGATTGAAATAGAAATAGTTGGAAAACAGCCATTTTATCTTGTCAGATCCTTCAACAGGACTTAAGGTTCACACTAGCAGAACCTGAGAATGTTTGCAAAAATTTGCTAAGTAATGAAAATTTACCCTGCAGTTCCAACCAGAAATGAAAGTATCATGTCAGTACAATTCCCATCAGATGGTCTTTAGATAAAGAATCTGGGCTTTTAACTTCATTTAATGAAAAAAACCTTGGTAATCAGTCTTGTAGTGTAATGGAACTTTCATCTCACTGTGTAAGTAAATTATGGATGGAGTTATACACTCAGGAGGTGACCTACATAGTATATTCAAAAGGCAAAATTAAGAATGTTATTCAACCTTGAACCAAATTTCACACCTGTACTGAAAAATCAGGGAGGGGTAGGCTTGGTAAAGTGCTGAATGCAAACATCTCCTAGACAAGCCAATGTATTTTATCCCCCAAACAGTCCTCCTGGATGTGGATCCTTAGTAAATCTCAACTTTAGGAGTTCTTCTCTTGGTTGGGCATGGTGGCTCAGGTCTGTAATCCCAGCATTTTGGGAGGCCAAGGCAGACGGATCACTTGAGCCCAGGAATTCAAGATGAGCCTGCACAATGTGATGAAACCCTGTCTCTACTAAAAAAACAAAATACAGGCCGGGCGCGGTGGCTCAAGCCTGTAATCCCAGCACTTTGGGAGGCCGAGATGGGCGGATCACAAGGTCAGGAGATCGAGACCATCCTGGCTAACATGGTGAAACCCCGTCTCTACTAAAATACAAAAAACTAGCCGGGCGAGATGGCGGGCGCCTGTAGTCCCAGCTACTCGGGAGGCTGAGGCAGGAGAATGGCATGAACCCAGGAGGCGGAGCTTGCAG
>NC_045435.1:60042567-60134214 GCF_002776525.5 Piliocolobus tephrosceles | reverse complement strand
CAGCCTGGGCAACAGAGCAAGACCCTGCAAAAAAAAAAAAAGAGAGAGAGAGAATTTTTCTCTCTTTGTTTACTTTATTTTTTAGAGAATAAATCTGAAACTGCTTGAAATGTCTTAATTTATACCTTTGGTTGACGCCATGACCCTTGGCATTAGAAAGATAATAGTTCAAACATCAGCTTAGATATTACTACATTTGTGACTCTGGATGATTTACATACAATTTTTGAGCCTTAATTATCTTATATGCAAAATGGGACTAGAACTTGCTGGCAGAGTTAATTTGGTAAATCAGTAAAATAATTTAAAAGAAATGATATTACTATGCTTAACACATTTTAAATACTCAAAAGTAGCTGTAATTATTATGGATGATATCTATTTCAAATGTGTAAAGTTTTAAGCAAGGTGCTAAACCTATGGCCCCCTTTTCCTATAGTAAAAGTGGGGATTCTTTAAAGGAAAAGAAATCATTATATTAAAGATACCTGCATTGGTATGTTTATCGCAGCATTATTCACAATAGCAAAGATACAGAATCAACTTAAGTGTCCATCAACATGACTGGATAAAGAAAATGTGCTATGTATCTATATATAGGCAACATATAATATAGACATATATTACATGGAATATATATATACACACACACACCATCCAATATATATATAAATATATATAGACACACACACCATGGACATAAAAAGGAATTAAACCATATCTTTTGCAGCAACATGGATGGAACTGGAGGCCATTATCTTAAGTAAAATAACTCGGAAACACAGAGTTAAATACTGCATGTTCTTTCTTATAAGTGGGAGCTAAATACTGTGTACACATGGATATAGAGAGTACAATAATAGACACTGGAGACTCAGGAAAGTGGGAAGAGGGGAGGGAGTGAGAAATGAGACATTACCTATTTGATAAAATGTACTCTTTTCAGGTGATGGTTACATTAATAGCCCAGATTTCACCAGCAGGCAATGCACTCATATAACAAAACTGTGCTTGTACCCCTTAAATCTATAAAAATAAATAAATCATAAAGTGAGGATATTGTAACTATATTATAAAGTTGTTGTAAAAAATTATACAAGTTATTGCATGCCACATGAGGGAAACAGTGCTTGCCATTTTGTAAGTGTTCCATAAATGTTAGCTTTTATTTCAAGTGAGAATATCAGATAGTGTTTAAGAAGAACACCAGCTGGCTCTGGAACCTCCCTGCCAGGAATTTAATACTCTCTTTCTCAGTTACTTAACCTCTCTGTGCTTCAGTTTCCTCATCTGTAAAATTTGAGTTTTAATAATAGCATTTGCCAAACTACTTGGGAGGATTAAGTGGGCTAATACATATAATAAACTCAGAATAGCACCTGGCACATGTAGATGCATGATAAATGGTTTTATGCTCTTGTATGTCAGTATATGCTATTTTTCCCAAAAAACAAAATAGAGAAAATTATAAAGACTCATATAACAAGCATCCATATGCTCAGTACTAAAAAGTAACAAGTGCTAACATGTTGTATCATTCTAACAATATAAAAATATTTCAATACCCTTTTTATTCTGAAGTGAAATATTGAGAGTTTTTTTCCTTTTTTTCTGTAACCCTGCCACACTGAATTTTACAAAGTGAAATATCAGATATTAGTAAAGACCATGTGTCCTTGAAATCAGATTTCTTAAGTCTGAATTCTAGTTCCACTACTTAGTACCCATGAAATCCTAGCTGCTTCCTAAATGTCTTTTATTGTGCTTTCTCACCAGTAAAATGCTGGTGATGCTTTCTTTGCAGCTTTGTTACAAAGGAAAATAAAAGTAGGAAATGTTTCCAGCACAGAACCTTGCCATATAGTAAGCGCTCATTTCACTGGAAAATAAATTTCTGAAATATTTTCATTAAAGTCATAGGAGTAAAATGGGATTTGAAAAGCCAGCTAATCTACTCCCTTTTTAATGCAATCTTTATATCTTTAAATTTATGAAGATCTCACTGGTATAGTTAGTCTCCTTGAATAGTGATTTTTTTGGACTATTGGTTTTAACATTTTCATAGGATGCAAAGTTATTTTAATTAGTCATAATCAGAATTAAAAGATACTCTGTTTATTTTAATTTAAGCTCTAGGAAGCAGAGTTTTGCTTATTTCATTTTGCTTATATATGTATGTATACGCACACATACACACACACATACACACATGCACACACACACATCTCAAGTGCCACATAGTAGATGCTCAAATATTTTCTGAGTATTAAATGAATAAAAGAGTAAGAATAGGATTGATTGAAATGATTATTTTTTAACTACATAGATTTCAAATATTTGTTTGAATAAATGTATAAATGTAAATGTATAAATATTGTATTTCCTTGTGACATGAGCCCCACCATCATATAGTCTATATGATTTATGCATATAGACTATAATAACTAACATTTATTTAGCATTTACTACATGCTAAATACTATCCTCAGCATTTTGCCATTATTAGCTCATTTACTCCTCATCCCAATCCTGTGAGGAGGCCATTATCAGCCTATTTTAAAAATGGAATTTGAGATACAAAGAACTAAGTAATTCTTTCAGGATTAAATAGCCAATAAATATGAAAACATTTCACAAACTCAGCTGCAAACCTTAGCATTAAAGCATTTGCTTCTGACTAGGGTCCATGTCAGCCCCTGTTTGTTTGCATTTAACAGACAAATAAGAAGATACTTTAACAATGAATCATTCTTGTGAGAAAAAAAAAATGGTGGTGCTACATTCAGTTCTAAAATCTCACCAGATGACACAATCTTCTACCTCTTGAAATACTGCAGAACTTGAAAGGAGAAAAGAAAAGAAGCACTCGTTCCTCCTACAGGGTAAAAGGATTGGAAAATCACTTGCACTTTTCTCTTCATCACTTCTATTTATTTGGAACGCAAACTTTGGAAAAGTAACATGTGTGGTGTAGTGTGATTTTTTACTAAGGTTGGACCTCAGTTTCACTGTAGAGCCAGAAATAGATAGAACAGACCCACTAAGCCCTGCTTTGTTTTCCTAAAAATCTTTCTTTAAATAAAAAACTGTCCCTGGACCTTCCACCCTCTTTCTGTGATACACCAGAGTGCATTTCACCTTACTCTGGGCCACCTTTTAAAATGTCTATTAACGGTCTTGTTTTATTGACACATCTCTGTTGTCTACCTCACTGGTTCAATAAATTCTCAAGAATGGATTGTTTTCTCAATCAGTTTTTTCCTAGTGCTTAGCACAGCCCAGAACTTCATGAGTATACCACAAATACTGGTTTAACCATGAAAGAAGGATGAAAATGGTTTAAGAAGCAGAGATTCTGTCTATACTCCCAACATGGACACTGTACTGTGGGCTGACAATCAGAGGAAAACGTGTTCTTTTTTAGCTATAGGTTTAAGCTCTTAAATGAATAACAAATGAAGACCTTCACCCACATTAAAGGAGGCAATTTCATTATTATTATTAAGATGCTTAACACATTGTAGTACTTGATTGAGGTATTCTTTACTTGAGATGGCCATTGAAGCCTCTAAGCTTGAAAACTGCTAAACTGTGAAGGGAAACACAAAAGATAAAGGTCTGCCTTTTCTTTGATCTACTCAGGGCGTCTGATTGCGTTTCACTCTCTTTAAAAGAAATTGTATCAGATTGAAACTTAACTGAGAAAAGAGCAATAGGAGAGAGACTAATAATTTAGACATTTTCATATTAATTTAGAGAAGTAAGGCAACAATAGGGCTTCATCCACAGACCTTACTCAATTCTGAATCTAAATTACTTGGGGATACCAATCCCTCTTCATTGTGCCACTACATGCACCCCCACAACATATACAGAGATACGTTTTCCCCCCTTTCTCTCTCCTTATTCCCAATTGTATGTTCCTTTAATATGCTGTACTTAGATTTTTATTCATATGTTGTTTCTGCTTTGCCAGAAAAGAATGCAGAGCCTCCCAAAGCTAAGAAATACTTTGTTTACGTATCTGTCATGTACATTCTCAACATTTTCACCCACTTGGGTTTCCTGTCATAAGCTTTCCTTTAGATTAAGCAACTAAAGCTCAGATAAATGAAAAGAATTGTCTCAAAGATGCACAGATTGTATGTTTTATTGCAGGACCCCATACAAGGGACTATCATAGGGTTTGTTATCTGTGTGAAATAAGAGTACATATCTGTGTGAATTTGATCTGGGTGACATGCATAGAATCAGGTTGTGTTTAGCTATATGCCTATTAAACCCATTGCAGTGTAGGTTTCCAGGAATAATTTTATTTTCCCTTTGTAGATTGGCAAAAGAAAAAAAATGATGAGAACAGCTTAAATTTTGTTTTGGGAAACCTTCTAACAAAAAGTTGTTGTTATGAATTTTGTTGCTTTGTATGTCTACAGACGAAATTACTTATTCACGATCCTTTAGGGACCCAACCATTTTTCAATAACAGATTTTTAGCAGCGAAGTTCCATATATTCCCTATCTCATCCCTTCCATGAAAGGAAGTGGATCCTAAACAACTTGGGTTGTAGGAATGATAAATCCCCAATGTTTGTGTGACTCAGGAGGTAGGGGATAAATTGCTTAATTTTTGAAGTTATATTAAGGTAAGTAATTAGGGAATCATTATGTGCTAGAACACTATTAATATATCTCCAAAGACAATCTACTTCTACTTAGCTTTACTGACCTGCCTAGTAAATTTCACAGAAGCTGATGGCGTAATCCAAATCCAGCCTATTCCAACAAACACATTTAGATATAATTTTAGTTAGAGTCATTGTTGAGTTTGAAAGAGATGAACACATTTTCCTTCATCTTGAAATGTTCCCGTTTGGAAAATCTAATTCACCCCAAGAAAATGATTGGATACCTAAATCATCTTTGAAAAGTAAAATCCTTCCTAGATCTTATCTCATCTTTTAAAACTCATACGTGTTTGTCTCTGACAATGCTATAAATGCATTTTCAAGAGAGGAATTTGCCCTACTCTTTAAATTACTCTTATGAATAGTTAAAGTAATTTTCCTTTAGTGTTCAAACTTCCTGCTGATGATTAGTCAACACTTCCAGAAACCAAAATACATAAAGACTTCTTCCTAAATTAGTCATATAACTTTATATTGGGCAATAAGTGAATACTCTGCAATTTTGCTTTGTCAGTAATCTGACAAATACTGAAAATTACTGATGTATCTCAAGATTCAACTTCTGAGTGCCCAATGGCTTTCTAAACCGATCAGTTAAAAAGTTTTGTTGGGCGCCTGTAGTCCAGCCACTCGGGAGGCTGAGGCAGGAGAATGGCGTGAACCTGGAAGGCGGAGCTTGCAGTGAGCCAAGATGGCGCCCCTGCACTCCAGCCTGGGCAGCAGAGTGAGACTCCGTCTCAGATAATAATACTAATAATAAAATAAAATAAAAATAAATAAATAAAGTTTTGTCATCCAATGACAAGTTTAGAAATATTTTAAGAGAAGTATGAATAAGTAAATACTGTATCAGATTGATTATAAATTATAGAAAAGTTAAAATAGGTTAGATTTTTCATTCTTCATTTTTCATAGTTTGAGATTCTTAGATTATTAAAATAGAAAGGAACTGGTTTTCTAAAAGAACTGGATGCAAAGTCACTTCTATCTTATGAACCCATTGTTTATGTGAAACCTGATGAAGAAGAACAATATGAAAAGCAGGGGAGAGTCTCTGGTTGACTCAGAAAGGTCCTGGCCACCACAAAACTTCTAACTTGTTCCTTACTATGGTGGCTCAAGAACTTTGTGAGGTATAGTTTGGAAACTACTGATCTAGTCAAACAGTATTTTATAGAGGGATAAACAAAAATTCTGGAGATGTGGCATGAACTGAATTATTTAAGATCACACATAGAAGTGAAGGCAAAAGTTAGAGTAGAAATCAGTACACATTTAAAACAGCCTTCTCCATGGACACATCCCTGAGAAACTTTCACCCTTACTGATCATTTTATCTTCCCATCTTCTCAGCAACCACATCATGTATTGGCTATGTCCACAGTGACATAATATAATTTGTGAAATGTTTCAGGTCAGTGAAATCATCTAGGAGAACTGAAAATGCTTTGAGGGTAGAACTACATAGCAGAGCTTTTTGAGTCCCATAGAGTGCTTTTGGTCTGTGTAAACAAACAACGGGATAAATGGAAGATAAGGCCAACAATACAGTATTATACAGTATTGCTTTTGGGGCAATATATAGCACAGAACACTTTTATACAGAACGTGACATGTGTTTCAAAGGAAAGGATTTCATGCAAAAGTAAACTTGAGAAAGCCTGTACTAAACAAAGTTAAACAGTAACGATTGCCTCCTCAGAGTTTTGAATATGCTAACGTATATTAAGAATCTGCAATAATTAGAATTTTTCAAATTTTCCATAGAGCCTTAAAAATATGTTAGATATTGCATGCTTCAAGTTAATGGTCTGCAGAATGTATTCAGTAAAATTTAAGAAAAGAATAAGACTAGAAGTCAGAAGTTTGATGTTTTGAACTGAAACACTGTGCCACAAAAAGTTTGGAAAGCAACTTCTCTGATCCTCATCCATAAAATAGCATTGCCTATTTGAGAGTTAAATATCAAAGAAGATTAATATAAAAGGCTTTGCAAAAACTTAAATTCCACTGAAACATAAAGCATGTTTATTGTGTTGTAAGTTTACAAATATAACTTTACTGATTGACTTGAATAGAGGCACAAACAGCATCCCTTCAACAACATTTTCAGAATAAAACAATGATATTTCTAGAAAATAGTGTCACAAATAATAAACCAGCTTTTTTCAAATAACTTTCAATTATGATAGACATTTTTCAATTTTATTTAGTAGTCAGGAATTTGAATGTTAATTACTTTATTGTGAACTTATTTCTTCCAGGAAGAAGCTAATTGAAAAATTACCAAATTCTGTATTTTTGTAAACATAACAAAAAGATAGGTTGAGTAAATATTTTAAATCTACTCAAGCTTCTTGAAGATTTTTCTTTATGGGAGTTGACTAAAATTAAACAAACTCACATTTCTAACAAAAAACAATATAATTTCTCTACAAATATATACATTGTATAATGTAACACTAAGTCTAAGAAGATATGCAAGGCATGGTGGCTCACACCTGTAATCCCAGCACTTTGGGAGGGCAAGGTGGGAGAATTGCTTGAGGTCAGGAGTTCAAGACCAGCTGGGAAACACAACGAGACCCTGTATCTACCAAAAAAAAAAAAAAAAAAAAATTGACCAGGCATAATTGCAATGGCCTGGGGTTCTAGCTACTCAGGAGACTGAGGTGGGAGGACTGCTTGAACCCCAGAGTTTGAGGCTGCAGTGAGCTATGATAGTGCCACTGCACTCCAGCATAGAAAAAAGAGTAAGATTCTGTCTCAAAAAAAAAAAAAAAAAAAAAAAAAATCTTGGAAGATAAATTTAAGCTATTGGTTATTTTATAAATAATTAGTTATAATATTTTTCTAAGGATATAAAGCTCTTTTGAGACAACTAAAATTTTATTTATTCTAATTTGCCTTGCCCATGTCATCAAGATACTTTTGTTATAGAAGGACTACAAAAGGTTCTCAAAACTAATAGTCATATTAGAAATGTTTTAATGGATAGAAGTAGTCATTTAAAGGGAAATGAAGACTTTTATGCCAAAAGAATGTTGAATTGATATAAATGGAAAAAGTAGAACAAGCTTTCCTTGTATTTAAATTTGGATAAAATCAAAGAGGAATATAAGTTCCATGAGGGCGTGCATTCTGTCTACTTAGTTTACTACTGAATCTCAGAACCCAGAAAAATACTTGAAATGTACAAGGTGCTTTACACAAATACTTGTTCATAAGATCCAGGATTGACAGTGCCCTGATGCCTGAATGTGGCAAACAAATATGCTTTCTGGAAAAAGATAACATTGTCCAAGCTTTCAAACTATTTCTACAAACACTATTTCAATATTTCCTGCACATAGTAAAATATGTCCAGGCAGATAAATAAATTGCAACACAAGCAACAGACAGGAGAAACAAAAGAACAGGTACTACAGATACTGGAAATAATAATAATAATAATTAAAAAAACAGATAAATTGGCAAATTTGTAATGAACTCTCAACTCAGAATTATATAATCAATTAAAATATTATTCAATAACCTAGGTTAAATAAATAAAATGTAATATAGCAGGTCTAAAAATAATCAAGTAAAATTCTATAACAGATAAAATAATCTAAATTAACCATTTAATGAATGTTATAGTGGAAAAACTAGATTTACTGAAAGAGTATTTAGTTAAAACAAGTAATATGCTGACAAATATGTTAGAAGAAACTATCCAGAATTAATACAGTCAAAAGGACACAATATAGAACATTGAGTAGAAAACAAAAAGATATGATGAGAAAGTCTAACAGAAGAGTCATGAATGGAAAGAATAAGAAGAATTAGGCAAAACAATCTTTAATAAATATTATGATCTGAATGTGTGCCTCCAAAATTCATGTTACAACCTAAGACCCAATGTGGTCATATTAAGAGTTGGGGTCCTTTGGAAAGTGATTAAGTCATGGCAGCTCTGCTCTCATAAATGGTATTAGTGCCCTGGTAAAAGGGCTTGAAGACACAGCGTTTGCCCCTTTTGCCACGTGAGGGTGCTGGGGTAAGTCACCACCTATGGAGCAGAGAGTGAGCTCTTACCAGATATTGAATCTGCTGACACTTAATTCTTGGTCTTCCCAGTCTCCAGAACTGTGAGAAATAAATTTCTATTATTTATAAATTACCTAATCTAAGGTGTTTTGTTACAGCAGCATGGACAGACTAAGACAATGAGGTTGATCCTTGCCCAAAAGAAGTAGAATGCATAAATCCACAGGATCAATAGGCTTAACAAATATGGAGCAGTATAAATGGAAGTTAGCACCTAGTCATATTGTAGCAAAATGTCAGAAAAACAAATACAAACATAAAATTATAAATGCATTAAGAAAAAAAAAAGAGAAAATAACAGGATGCCTTCGAAGGAGCCCCAATTAGAATGGCAATTAACTTCTTGAAAATAATAATAAAAAACAGAAAACAGGCCCGACATGATGGCTCACACCTGCAATACCATCACTTTTGGAGACCAAGGTGGGCAGGCCACTTGAGGTCAGGAGTTCGAGACCTTCCTGGCCTACATGGTGAAACCCGGTCTTTACCAAACATATAAAAAATTAGCCAGGTGTGGTGGCATACTGCTATAATCCCAGCTACTCAGGAGGCTGAGAGAGCAGAATCACTTGAATTCTGGAGGCATTGGTTGCAGTGAGCTGATACGGTACCACTGCAATCCAGCCTGGGTGACAAACAAAACAAAACAACAACAACCAAAAAAACAGAAAACACTGGAATAATATTATCAATGCACTGACAAGACAACAGAATTATATAATATTCAATGAAAATATTTAGTAATACTGAATAATATTAATATTTGTTAATATTCAGTGAAAATATTTAGTAATATTGTTTAATAATAATTTTATTGTTTGATAATAATTGTTTAATAATCAAGGTGAAATAAAGACATCTTTCAAAAACAAAAATTGAGAGAATTTACGAGCAAAACCCCCTGAGTCAGGTTACATTTTCCAATCATGTTTTTTTTAAAGTGTGACTGGCACTGCACCTACTTAGAAATAGGATCTATGTCGTCTTCCCTGGAATCTGAATGGCCTTTGTGACTTCTCTTATAAATAAGAATAGAAGAGGTAATACTATGAGACTTCAACAGTAAGGTCACAAAGATTATTCTCTTCTCTCTGTATGTCTGTCTCTCTTTCTTGCTTTCTTGAATTTTTGCCTTTGGAACTCATGCACACTGTGAGGAACTCCAATCCAGGCCACATGTGGGAGAGCACACAGAGAAAATACCAGGAAAAGAAACTGAAGTTCCCCATCAATAGGCAGCATCAATTCCAGACAGGTAAGAAAACAAGACTTCAAAGGATTCCAGTCCACAACCATTTAACTCTTCCAACCAAAGCTCCAAACCTGTGGAGTAAAGAATAATTATCCCCCATACCTTATCTACATTTCCAACACACATAAACTATGAGAGACAATAGAAACAACTTAGTTTTTGAGACTTTTTGTAATGTAATCACAGTACCTGAAACTAACTTTGGTACCAAGAGTGGGGTCCTATGTAACAAAGACTTTAAAAAACCACAATGATAATGAATAGGACGGAAGTTGAAAGGGCTTTGAATAGGCTGAGAGTGGAAGCCTGATGGAGACAGTCAGCGAGAAATTATTTTAAAAAATAATAAAGGAGGAAATTTTGACACTTGAAGAAAGGGAATCCTTGTTAATATACTGGCGAAAAGTTTAACAACACTACACTCACAATGAAGTAGTAAGTAGGAAATATACTTAGTGAAATGGATAATTTATTTAAGGAGGTTTCTGGGTAGAGTGTAGAAATGCTTCCTGGCTTCTTTTTGCTGCTTATAATAAAATGCTAGACAAGAGAAATAAACAGGAAGGCCTGTTAAGTAGAGAGGATCCAAGACTTGGATTCAAAAATAAAACCGTCTCATTTCCAACATACAAGATTCTCAAAAAAGAAAGTATTTCAGAGCAAAGCAATATTCTTTATAAAGACTGCAAGTATATGAAATGGTGCCTATGAGAATTGTAGACTGAAACACAAGTTTCTTTATGGATCTTAAAGACATGCTATATTTTTTAGCATTTCGTTTTAAAAATAAATCTCAAATTCAAAGTTAATAAAACATAAGGGTTGACTTTTGCTGTTAGAACAATATTTTTCCAATGACCCCAAATTGGATTGACCAATAATTTTCTATTCATGAAATATACCATTTAGTTTCTTGCAATATGCTGAGGTCTTCATTGACCACTTAATCATCAGGAAGCCAAACTAATAATCTATAGCATAAAATGAATATAATTTCTCAAATCAAGTGTACTGTATTTTATTAAATCTGGCCATTGGTAGATATATCTTTTATATAAAACTAAAAAAACTGACAAATAAACTATGATACAATATTCTCTTATTATTTTATAAAATCTTATTACTAAAATTAGTATTTATACTCATTACATTCAATTATTTAAGGTTTTTTAGTTTTTTTCTTATAAATAATTTCTATGGAGTGTGGTATGTAAAAAGATAAATACTTTTGAAGAGGTTAAAGAACTTCTAAAACATCTTAAAATTAACTTCTAATTATTTTGAATCCCTTTATATCTCAGAGCTGTTGATGTCATTGTTTTCTCACATCATAGTTTTGTGCCGTCCAAGACATTATTGGTGCAGCATTTCTAAAAGATTCCTCCACTGTTGTCTGTACGATTTTCTTCTAAGCTCTGACACCTTATCAGTTCTGCAAATTTTACTGCTTTCCAGATTTTACCAGATGATAACAATAGAAAGTTTTCAAGAACTATTTAAAACCCATAGTTCTCAAGAGATTCTTAGGCAATTTAGTATTTTAAATGTCAAAAGGTCACAGGTATCCAGTGATGCCTCCAATAATAATGACAAATTTTATATGTGTGCAAGCCACTACTTCATGGATGCCTTCTGGCCAAAAATATTTTAAGATGTTCTGATTGTGAACTATCTCTAGATTAAGATGTTAAATTATGAAAAAATATGCATGCTAGAATCAATAAAGTATGGTATTTTGGGTAAAACTGTATGTCACTTAACAGCATATATTGTCCTAGGCCTAGAGTACTTTAGTAAGCTCACTTAGATTTTTCATGGATCCAAGAGTGACATCCAGTAGGATATAAACGAATTAGATTTTCCCTTTCCCAAAGGCAACCTCAAAGTTATATTATAGAATCTGTAAAGTGAATAATTGGACCCTGCCAACCTACAGTGGTTTAATTTAATCAGAATCACAAACCCAAACTACTTGATTAGTTACTTCTGCTGCCTAAGTCCTAGATCACATAAATGAAAATTTATATGGTGCTGGTGCTCCTCTGATCAACACAGCTTTGAGAAGCAATCTGTTTGGTGTGAGAAAATAAGTAAAATTTTGATAAGTATCAGGGCTCTGCAAGATGAATCTGATGGTATCAAGCAAGTCTAATAATAGGATGGGGTATATCATTCATAGCTTTTCAAGACTTTCATAAGCTCATTTGTATTTCCACAGTTTCAAATTTCCTGGGGAATAAACACAGGAGCTACAACTTGATGGTTGATCCTTAAGCATTCCAAATAGCCACAAACAAGTACTCTATTCACAGAAATTTTGCTAACCCTGGATATTTACACTGGTTTTAAACCAAGTTCAGTGTTCCAAATAACCAGTGCTCCAGAATTATGAGAGTCAAACATTCTCTTTAAAAATTTTGTTTAGTTAGTATTAGAGCATAAAAGTACTTTTTTTTGCTAAGAGATACAGAATGTATTTGTACTGATAGCTCACTATTTATGAGATGTATCATTTATATCTGCAATCTGCTCTTTAGATCCATCTATATGTATATGATTATTTGCAATCTGCAAATAGTTATAATTAAATGTAGCCAAACAAAGCATGATACCTGCACATTTCCCTCCAAACTGAGTATAATCACTGCTGATCAGCTAGTTATCAGACAATTTTTTTTCTGCTTGCTTTATATCAGTAATTTTAATATGAACGTATTTACATTTCAAGCATCATCAGAGTATTATGTTTCTTTCTGCTAAAATTTGCTATGAGTTTTAGCATTTAGATATAATCAGTGAGTGAAATTTTGCAGGCATATGTTTACCATGAGAGGAGGCAACATAAAATATACCGCTTTGACCAGGTCTGCAAGTAATGTATTAATAGTATTTACATTTTTGACCCCAAAAATCAGTTCCTTTACATTTCTATCTCGTTCAACATATTGGCAAAGGCAAGACTGCTGGAAAGACAATTTAAAATGCCAATGTGGTACAAAGTGATAGGGATGTCCAGGAGAATTTGAAATGAGTGAGGCTTTCAAATCTGGGCCTGTGGCGGAAAATGGGGGGAAAAAGTACATGTTCTCTGGCTTTGTTACCAAAGTAGGAGTATAGCATTCAGGTATTGTTCTGTCCAGCAGCAGGGTACAGGGTTAAACGCTCTGAACTTAAGATTTAGAGGACTCAGAGAGAGAGGTTAAGAGGCTGGCCCAAGGTAACTAACATAAAAGAAGCAGGATTTGCAGTTTATTCTGATGTTTTGTTTTGTTTTTTTTTACTCTATAAAAACAAGCACTATTACAGGTAATCTTGTGTATTAGAAATATATATATATATACACACACACTCATACACACACACACACACATGTAATCGTTTAATCTCCATACTTAGCTCGTCTATGGTCTTGAATTCACTTGAGTCACAATACACATGACATCATCCACAAAACTTAGTGGTTTAAACTAATAAGTATTTGTGATTGCTCTGACATCTATGTATCAGCTGAGTGGTTCTGCTGATCTGAGCCAGGCTTGGCCCATCTTGGCTGCGCTTCCTCATGCATCTGTGCTCAGCTGGCAGGTGAGCAGGGTGGTGGGTGGCCATTTATGGACCTCACCCACGTCTGGCACTTGGCTGGTAGTCACCTGGCACAACAGTGCACAACAGGCTTTGTGTCTTTCATTGTCCAGCAGAGTATACTGAGCTCATTTTTATGGTTATGGCAAGTATTGAGAGTGAGAGGCAATGTGTAGGCCCTTGGAACTGGCATATTTCACGTCCATCACAATTTTTTTGACAAAGCAGTTCATGCAACCAATCTAGATTCGGGGGTAGAAAAAACATACTCTCAGCGTGATGGGAAGAGCTATAAAGTCATATTGCAGATGACTTAAATATAACAGGGACACATTTTTAATCATTCTATCAAAGTTTGAATAAGAATGCTTTAGAAATATCAGATAAAATATTTCAAAAGAGGTCACAGTTGAGCTGAAAGTAAGAGTTAAATAAATATTATAAATGTGACAATAAAAAAAGGTGAGCATTTTGGCTCATGTGGAGATAAGGGAGTAGAGTACTAATAGTATAAATAATCGAAGTTTCATGATATCAATTTTATGTAGAAGTACTTACTTTAATTTATATTAAGTGTTAATGGTTGAAAAAGTGAGATGAAATTACACTTATTAAGTGAACTGATTAATTATAAAATATAATTGTAACATAGTTTATCTTCTACTTGCAAAATTTCTATGTTTAGCTACTGAGCCTAAAGTATTCCAATGTAGATTCACTTTGAAAGGTTCTATATATTAGACAAACAAAATTAAGAATGTGATACACATACAGAATCACAGAGCAGTTTATTACAAGTTTTTTTAAAAAAGTAATTGTTAATGTAACTTTTATTTTTCTTCTAATATCCAAGTACATAAGAAAATAACAATAAAGATTGATTGCATGAGTATAAAAATTAAAACAGATGGTCATGAACTTTTACTTAGGATTATTCAATAACCTTAGAAAAATATAAAGATCATTCTCCTGCTTTGAAAGAATATGAAAGGTCATCTGGTTTATCTTTCTGACTTTAGATGGAATATTCCTCTCTTAACACACAGTTCTATATTTAGCAACAACATTTTTTAGACCAGTGTACACAAAACAGCAAGAGACTAGTCACTTGAAAAAATGAGGTTATGATTTGCATTTCTCTGATGGCGAGTGATGATGAGCATTTTTTCATGTGTCTGATGGCTGTATGAATGTCTTCTTTTGAGAAATGTCTGTTCATGTCCTTTCCCCACTTTTGGATGGGGTTGTTTGTTTTTTTCTTGTATATTTGTTTGAGTTCTTTGTAGATTCTGGAAATTAGCCCTTTGTCAGATGAGTAGATTGCAAAAATTTTCTACCATTCTGTAGGTTGCCTGTTCACTCTGATGGTGGTTTCTTTTGCTGTGCAGAAGCTCTTTAGTTTAATTAGATCCCATTTGTCAATTTTGGCTTTTGCTGCCGTTGCTTTTGGTGTTTTAGACATGAAGTCCTTGCCCATGCCTATGTCCTGAATGGTACTACCTAGATTTTCTTCTAGGGTTTTTATGGTAATAGGTCTAACATTTAAGTCTCTAATCCATCTTGAATTAATCTTCGTATAAGGAGTAAGGAAAGGATCCAGTTTCAGCTTTCTACTTATGGCTAGCCAATTTTCCCAGCACCACTCGCCATCAGAGAAATGCAAATCAAAACCACAATGAGATACCATCTCACACCAGTTAGAATGGCAATCATTAAAAAATCAGGAAATAACAGGTGTTGGAGAGGATGTGGAGAAATAGGAACACTTTTACACTGTTGGTGGGATTGTAAACTAGTTCAACCATTATGGAAAACAGTAATAATTCCTCAAGGATCTAGAACTAGATGTACCATATGACCCAGCCATCCCACTACTGGGTATATACCCAAAGGATTATAAATTATTCTACTACAAAGACACATGCACACGTATGTTTATTGCGGCACTATTCACAATAGCAAAGACTTGGAATCAACCCAAATGTCCATCAGTGACAGACTGGATTAAGAAAATGTGGCACATATACACCATGGAATACTATGCAGCCATAAAAAAGGATGAGTTTGCGTCCTTTGTAGGGACATGGATGCAGCTGGAAACCATCATTCTTAGCAAACTATCACAAGAAGAGAAAACCAAACACCGCATGTTCTCACTCATAGGTGGGAACTGAACAATGAGCTCACTTGGACTCGGGAAGGGGAACATCACACACTGGGGCCTATCATGGGGAGGGGGGAGGGGGGAGGGATTGCATTGGGGAGTTATACCTGATATAAATGATGAATTGATGGGTGCTGACGAGTTGATGGGTGCAGCACACCAACATGGCACAGGTATACATATGTAACAAACCTGCACGTTATACACATGTACCCTAGAACTTAAAGTATAATAAAAAAAAAAAAAGAAAAGAAATAGACAAAAGACGTCAATAAAATAATTTTTCAAACAAAAAAAAAAGAAAAAATGAGGTTAAAAAAACCTTGATTGAATACTATAATTAGTATGTCCCTGCCCCCCACCTTGAACTCATTCTGTACCTCCATTCTGCATCTCCATTCTTTTGAGTGCATTGTAGCCTCTGATTATGTTACCCAGGGACAAGACACTTAACTTCACTAGAGTCATTTTCTACTTTTATGAGCAGGAGACTTATATACTGTTAAAGTTGGATGCCATATTACGTGTGATTACACTAAAATCCAGAACATTGTAAATGTTAAGTGTGGATTTTGCAGACACATTGGTCTTTAAATCCTTTTTCTGTACTTTCTCGTTAAATTTCATTGGTCAATCCTTGAGCTTTATTAGACTCGATGTCTACATATGAGGAAAGTAGATAATCACATTACCTCCCTTAGTTCCTATGACAAGTAAACAAGACAATGCATTAAATGAGTCCCTTGCACATTTCCAGTGTGTGGCAAGTGCTTCCATGGCAGTCATAAAATGAATAAACAAATGGTTAGACACATCAGTTTTTCCTATTTGATATAGATGATAAGTTAACTATCATTAATAAAAGAAGATAAAAGACTGTGGTACCGAGCTCTGAGCTGAATAGACCATCAGTCACTTGATTACTGTAATCAACTTCAGGTTTCATTAGCTTAGGAACACAATGGATGTACATTGGACTTGATATTATTCAATCATTACGAAGGAAAACATCCACAATCTCTTTGGAAGAAATTTTTGATTAATTCATTTAGTGTTTTATTTAACATTATAATTACTTATTTGTTTATGACTTTCCTGCTCTACCTAAAAAGTTTCCATTGTAAGGTTTTCTTTCTCATTTACTAAGAATATTCTAAAATCTCTTTTTTCTTCTTATCTCTCAATTTTCTCCAAACAATCAAATTGTCCAGTATCTCCATTTTTCCATAGCTATCTTTAGCTATTTTAACTCTAAACACATCAATTGACCTGTGGAATAATTTACATTTGTTCAACAATAAATAAAAATATAGAAAGCTGATAGATCAATGTTTCCCTAGGCTTACAGTGTAATTGTTTAATCTCTACATGGTATAAGTCACCCATATTTATTTTTTTCCTGTTCATATATTTTTATGTCCAGGACAGTAAATTAAGTTCCTTACAGGAGAATTTCTAATGTTTTTGTTTGTTTGCTTTTATCAAAGCAAAAATAAAACATGGAGCCCTAAATTGTTTTCAGGAGTCAACAGGCTTTGTTGGGGCAAGTATGTATGCACACCGGAGGAATTAATGAAATCATTTACTCTATTGACTTTCCTCACAAGAAACCTGCCACGAAAAGGCGAGTAAAGACACAGATCAATTTTTAAACCTGAAAAGGACCTAAGAACTTCTCTATATCCATATTTTTATTATGTAATTGAAGAAACTGAGGCATAGAATAAGCCACTGTGCAAGGACACACAACTGTGGAAAAATCTGAATAAGAATATAGGCTTTTCTTCTTCCTAATTCAGCATGCTCTTCTCTACACCATGATAAGAGGAAAGGATGGAGATCTATAGAAAACTTTGGTCCCTATGTGGTTCTGCAACCAAGCACCTGATGATAGACCTGGGGCTACTATGGTCAAAAGCCATCAGTGGAAAAAATGATAGACAGAGAGTGGATGAAAGTGAGTATACCTGGAGCCTGCCAGGGACCTTTGTAGTTGCTCAAGGACTCCATCTAACTATGACAACCTACAGAATGTAATGGATGTAACACTTCACTCACTCCTTCCAAATCGCATGAAAGTTCATCTTTTGACCAAATCTAACCTATAGTCACCATATAGTGAATAGGATTATGGGAAATAGAGTAAAGTTGAGCTATGCTCTCCCAGTGAAACCACCCCAGCTGGTAACTTCTGATCCACTCTAAATGTAAAATTCTTCAGGCATCACTCTGCTAAATTAATTATTTTAGAACAGCAAAGTTCTAAGGTGAATAGAGTGAAATATAACTTTTGGAAACATTTTTAAATTTCTACATTGTAATATTACTGTGAGCCTTGATGAACCTCAGTTTCTTTCTTCAATATCTCTCATCAACCAAACCTTTAAAAAAATATGTAATACTCCTTCCTGTCAAAATGTTCATAAAACAGCCATTTTCATCTCTCTCTCTTTCTCTCTCTCTCTGTCTCTCTCTTTCTATCTCTCTCTCTCTGTGTGTCTCTCTCTCTTTCTCTCTTCCTCTATCTCTCCCTGTCCATCTCTTTCCATTACACTCTCCATAGCTAGCTAGCTAGTTAGGATGGATGGATAGATAGATAGATAGATAGATAGATAGATAGATAGATAGATAGATAAATAGATAATTGAAAGAAAGAGTAATAGTTTTAAACAGCTTCATTACATTAAAAAATATTAACGTTCTGAAACTAGATTTTTTTTTTTTTTTGGTAAATTTCAAAAGAACATAGATTTCTCTTTTTCTTTAGTGAAATTTTTGGTGTTTTCTTGGAAGCTAAAACAGCACTGGTGCTGAAAGGGTGGCCATTGAGATCACACTGTCTTCCCCATCATATTTTCTCAAGTGTGTTGAACCTTCCCATGAAATGAACTCTTAAAGGGCAAGCACTGTTTGTAGTGCTACCAAGAGGAAAGGTTCCTTCTATAAAACAGTAACATTTATCAGACCCACTCAATACTAAAAAAAAAAGGATTGGGATATGGAAGCAATTTTCCTGGTCATGTGAGGAAATAACTAATGGATACTTTAGGCTAAAGCATGTTTGGCCTGAACTACCCAAAAATGACCTCCTAGCTCCATGTGGATATGTTTGAATGTCCACTTAAGTTTATGTCTCTCTTCACTTTTCCCTCTGTTTGTCCAAATACAATGTCAAGATCATCCCCAGATGATTTTTTATTATACTCTGCTTGGGTCTTTTAGGGAGTACACTCCAAGGTAGAACCAAGGTGCATCTGTCAGGGCAACGGAAGCCTCTGCTTCCAATTATTTCTGCCCTGCAGGCACTTCTCATAAAGAAGTTTTCTTTGCCAAGTTCTAGTTATTATTTCCTGAGGCCTTTTTTTTTCTCTTTCCAAGATACCTCTTGAGAACAAAACTTCTGATAGAATTGCAACTTTGTGACACTAGATATTGCAAGAATCTCTCATTACTTTGGCTTTTTCACTTTCTGACTTTTTACACACTTATAATTACATGCTTTGCAGTCTTTCAATTCAGATTAAAGCAGTATTCTTTAAGACTTTTTTTCCTTTCCTTTATTTCTATGGTTATTATTGGAAAGAGAGGCTTCCAGGAACCTCTTTGAAAGTACCAACATATTTCATTCATTTTTAAAGTTCTCTTCAATATAATTTTTTTCTTTCAACTTGTTATAATCTGAATACTATTATAACCATAATATGGTGGCAAAATTGTCACCCTCTTTGCATATTCACAGTTGCACTTAAAGAGACTCTTACGGTATTACAGATAGAATCACATGTTCTTACTCGTATGTCTAAACAAAGTTAGAAATATTGCTTAAAATCGTCAAAGGGACATACATTCTGGATATGTCAACATTTTGCATGATTCTGAAAATACTTTATAGTTGTATCTTTCAGGCAAATCGATGAGAACTTTAGTTATATCACAACATAATCAGTGAATCCAATATTTCCCTTTGGGTCATATAGAAGGAACGTATATCTGATCATTATACCAATAAGAATCTGATTAGTTCTGAGATTCTTCTTATGATTGAGAATCTACTTCATCTCAAAACTACTTTACAGATCTGACCTGCTACAGTTCAGGTTAATAGCACACATGTATAACTTAAAATTACTTAATTGAAGCTACAGATGTGTTTAATTTAGATTCCATAGTAACGTGTGTGTGCATGTGTTGGCATGCATATATTTGTGCAATCGAAAAGACCATCTAATTACAAAATGAAGTAAAAATTGAGGATTTTAATTATGCATAAATATATTACAGATAGTTGTACAGCTTCAAGTCAATTGAAAAGACCATCGGGACGTTAATAATTAAAGTGTGGATTTAGAAGCTTTATTCACTGCTTATGCTACTTAAATATAATTTTCTTTTAACTTTAAATAAAGGGAAAATTGATTCTGATTAAACAACAAAATGGAACCATTGATGTTAACTAATGCCATCTATTGCGAGCCAGATTTTTCTAGTGTAATCTTTTTTCTGGAGGACAATATGAGACGAAGATCGTAGGGAAAACTTGACAAAGGTTGTAAGGTAATATTACAATTAGAAATCAGAAACATCCTGTTTGAAAAAACATTAGCACACAGAAGGCTTCATATCCTTCAAACACATGTATATACCCTTGCTCAATTCAGAAAAATAAAACTGTAAGCTTGAGCAATATGTGTAGCCATCACCCTTGTGTTAGATTTTTAACCTCGCAAATTTTATTTGCATTGGAATTCAATTTTCCATTTGTAAATTACAATCACTGAGTTAGTTATCTTACTTGCCATAGATATCCAAAGATACCAAAGTGCAATATACATCTAAAGATTTACTAAAACACAAGCATCCTTAGTAAGCAGGATATCAGTGGGATACAATATAGTGGGTTCTGGAACCACATTCACCAGCATTCAGAGCCTGTCTCTGTTATAATGTAGCTAAGTCACCAATTCTGAGTCTCAGTGCCCATGTGTATAAAATAAAGATAACCATATTTAAGGTTTTATAACAATTCAGTGAGGTCACCTAGGTTAAAGACTTCTACTGAAACTGGCATATAGAAGTTAATGTTACGGTTCATACTATCATGTATTTCAACCTTCTGTTACCAATGAGATAATATATGACTTATCCAGAATCATGCTGTTATAGCATGATCAGAAAAGAAAATGAATTTTCTTATTCTTTTTTACTGCAGTGACTAGAGGAAAAAAAGTATTGTAATTTTTGAGAAACATCTTTGTGGCAAACATGTGATCTAGAAGATGTCCCTGGGTGCATGGGTAAATGAGTCATGAAAAAATTGTCAATTTTTTGATAATTCAATCTGTTTGGGTAGGAGCTTTCCTACTAAAAGCTTCGCAGGGGTAACTCTTTATCAGCCTTTTGTCTTATGGTTAAAATGGCACAAGAGGTCCCAGTAGCTGCTGGTGGAATAATCTGACATTTTATGTTCTTGGTTTCAAATTCCCACCAAAAACACCTCCCCATGACCAGAAGATTTAGTATAGTCCATAGAGAGCCAATTTCCCAATTTTTGGCTTAACCTAGAAGTGTTTTGTCACATTAAAAAATATCCCAATCTACTCCTTGATTGATAGGACTCAACTGCTCCACCTATTTTGCCATTTGACCAGACTTAAATCTAATAGATACAGATCATAACTAACAGCCAGCCTGCCCACAAATGATTCAAGAATGCTGTATGGAGAATTTTTTTCTTTAGTAAAATCAATATCAACTAAGCCACCTGCTGAATGACAATGCTGGAAACATTATAAACACCACGATCAAGAAATCCAACTGCAACCTCTTCTATCACAGTCACTAACAATATTCCTCATAGCTTGAAGCTGAACTGAACAGAAGCAGAATGTATAAAACAGGGGTGTTTTACGCATTGACACCTAGATGGGAGGATCTCACTTTCTTGTTCTGTAAATACAACAATCCTACTTGGCTGTAGGTAAATAATGAAGTAAACAAAATTATGTTCTTTATACCCAGAGCCTTGAGTTCAAGTGCTGGCTATGCTCCTCATTAGCCAGTTGTGGGATCCTGAGCATAGGACCACAGGATATTGGGACTGCAAAATGAGGAAAGTCAGAATAAATGACTTTTAAGTTTCTTTTTATCTAAGTTTTAAAGATTGTCCTTTTCTACTCCCAACGCAGGAACACAGAAGTCTCAAATTTCCACTTACAACATAGTAATAAACTTACTTATTCATTTATTTTCTTTGTTTAATTCGGTTATTCAAAAAACTTGCATTGGGCATCTGTTATATGTCAGGCACAGGGCAAAATTCTGGGGATGAAATCACATTCCACGTTATCAGGAAACAAATCATAGCAATGAGTCAAGCTCTGATCCTCTGTGATATTTCTTGTTTCATTCAGGTCACTGCTTTCAGTTATCTAAAGTGGCAATTATTTGGGTAGGCAATTCATGCTAATGCAGGTTGCAGGTTGCCCTTGGTTCCTTATGAAAGACAATTTTTGGCAGTAGTTATGGCATGGGATTTGGCTGTTTTTATTATTTCAAAAACATTTACTTTTTTTTTTCTTTTTGAGACAGTCTCTCTTTCACCCAGGCTGGAGTGCAGAGACATGATCTCAGCTACTGCAACCTAAACCTCCCCAGTTCAAGCCATTCTCCTACCTCAGCCTCACAAGTAGCTGAGACTACAGGCAAAAACCTCCATGCCTGGCTAATTTTTGTGTTTTTTGTAGAGAAAGGGTTTCGTCATGTTGGCCAGGCTTGTCTGGAATTCCTGACTTCAAGTGATCCACCTGCCTCTGCCTCTCAAAGTGCTAAGATTACAGGTGTGAACCACTGCTCCTGGCCAGGTTTTACTTTTATTAAAAGCACCAACTGAACCAATAAAAGTGAAGTTTAAGGTGAAATTAAATTCATTATCTGATGTTTCAATTATATTATATGCTGGTAAAAATTTCAGAATGTGGCCAGGTGAGGTGGCTTACGCCTGTAATCCCAGAACTTTGGGAGGCCAAGACGGACGGATCACGAGGTCAGGAGTTTGAGACCAGCCTGATCAACATGGTGAAGCCCCACCTCTACTAAAGATACAAAAATTAGCCGGGCATGGTGGCGCACACCTGTAATCCCAGCTACTCAGGAGGCTGAGGAAGGAGAATCGCTTGAACCCAGGAGGTGGAGGTTGCAGTGAACCGAGATCACACCACTGCACTCCAGCCTGGGTGACAGAGGGAGATGCCGTCAATCAATAAATAAATAAAAATAAAATTCAGAATGTTAAGTAAAAATGATTTTGATTTAAAAAAGGAAATACATTAACAATTAGTTAATAAATTATAGTTTATTTGATAGATGATATATTAAGATATGGGATCCAAAATGGAATTAGACTATGATTGAATAAGGTAATATTTAACCTCCCTTTAAACTTAAATTGATAAGATTCTTCATATCTTTGAGTTGCTTCTTTAGATTTCAGAGTTTAAAATTCAAACTTCCACTTGTTGGACCCATATATGATCTCAAGTTTGATACATGCTACCCAAGACCGATTTTCTTTCTTCTCTCTTTCTTTCTTTTCTTTTTTTCTTTCTTTCTCCTCCCTCCCTCCCTCCCTCCTCCCTCTATCTCCTTCCTTCCTTCCTTCCTTCCTTCCTTCCTTCCTTCCTTTCTCTCTCTCTCTCTCTCTCCCTCCCTCCTTCCTTCCTTCCTTCCATCCTTCCTTCCTTCCTTCCTTCTTTCTTTCCATAACAATATAACAGAGAAAGTCTCCAATCTAGGTAAAAAAGAAATGATCCAGCTCTGGAGCCTATGCAACACTAAAATAATGTGTTACACATTATAAACCACAACAGCAAAAGTAATTAATCACTTACTTTAAAAACCCTGCGAAACTTAAGACTGCAATTTTAAATGGATTTCACTACAAAAGCAACCAAAATGCTGTAATAAAACATTTTAATCTTCAAATTAAACTTGAAATATTTTTTTACCAGACTGAAACAAGTGTAATTAAACACAACACAAACACATGCACAACACACACACACACACACTTGAAGACAGAATTTCTGACAAGATTCAAATGCTGATTTATATAGCACCAAATAACTTTAGAGTGTCCAGGTATCAATTTTAACTACAAAGGATATTATACAAGTAACATATTGGTTCCCAAGAATATATAAACAAAAATTTTTCTGTTCTTTATTTTTTAATATAGCACCATAGATTCATTGGCAATTTGCAACAGCATCTTAAGGGTTCATTTAGTCAAAAGATGACCAAAGGTCCTAAAAAAGCTGTTTAAAATATTATCAAACATGGGGGGAATGTTTATTATATGTGGCTATTTGTAATCCAACATTTTACTGGAATTAAGATACCAGTAAAATCCTGCCTGGAAAATGTTGTATTTTCTATCAAAACCCTAATTTGTAGTTTACCACATCATATTACTTTTAGCTGTATTGAAAAGTGGTCTTTAAATCAATAGACTAGAAAATTACCTCCTACAAACTTGCAACAATGGAAATAATGAAAAACAGAGTCAGGGATCATCTAAATGTTGTAAGCTATAGGAAAAATGTTCAACAAAAATGAATAGAATTTAGTGTCTTTTTGAGAAACCCCTACATAAAAGCAAGATTTATTAGCAAAACTGATATTTGGGTCTTAGCTAACAAAATAAATATTAGGAAAATGGAGGCATTCAATCAACTTCTTTTCAAGTCTCCTTTTCCATTGCCTTAATAAATAGCCTCTTTAGGGGTACTCAAATAGGCTGGATGGACAAGAGTTATGAAAATTCTGGATTTTTAAAAATAATTTGTTTTTGAAATAAAAATGTCAAAAGGAAAAAAATATAAAGTCAAGACCTGTAGGGATTGTTTTATTGTTTGTTTATTTTTTTGTATTCGGTTGGAAGGCAGGAATTCCTGAAGATATACTAAACTTCCTTCTGAAATATTGGGGAGAAAATAAAAAGATATAACTGTAGAAAACATAAACTCAAACATGAAATTATCTGAATTCTGCACTATTATATTAATTACAAAATGTTCCTTAGAGTCCATCATTTCTGTGCATTGTCCTCAATTTATATGCAAGGAAATTGAGACTTAAGGACCAGAGATAATCCAAAAGAAATGAACATGAGTGTGGCTTAGAGAAGACTCATATTTTTTTACCTTGGGAGGAACAGAAGCTAGAACAGGAAGGACTCAAAGAAGAGTTGTGGTTTTCACCATCAAACTGATTGGTCCCGGAAACATATCTGACAAAACTTGAGAATAGCATTTATTCTGATTTTATTACATCAAATTGTTTTTTTTCCACAAGACTTCATAACATGATTTCTATTGGAATTACAAGTAAGAATAGTTCTGAAAATATATATTTGTTTATTCACCCATTTTTGCATTCAACACCTATTTCTTGAATACATTCCTGTCTCAAGGATCTAAAAATTTAAGATACAGAGGGAAACCAGATAACATAGTTGTTTCCCTCGAAGAGTTTACAGGGTGGTGGAAAAGACAGATGTTAGACATAGAAGCCCAATAAAGTGTGATACACACTATAATCACATAATATGTAAGCATATTACATAATACAATTAAGTGATTGTAGAAAGTTCCTAAAAGAAGTGGTATTTAAGCTAAGTTCTGAAGGACAAATATGCATTAATTAGAAACCAAAAGGTAATGATTGCGTGTGATTGATGACATTGAACTCAGTGAAATATTAATGTGTGCAAGTGCCAACAGCATTTGCTACAGTATAAAAATATGATTAACACTTGGCCTATTTTATTTACTGAACTCTTGAACTTCTTAAAGTCAATCAAAAGTGGTCCTTAAACATAATTGTTTTCAAAGCTTACAGGGAATTGTTGCCATTTCCAGATGTCAGTGATTTGCAGAAAGTGCTTCATGTTGAAATGAATATCTACTCAATTACATACTAAATCACATTTCACAAGAAAACACATTACTAAATGAAAAGAATTATGTACCTTTCAATGTGACTATGAATTTTCTTAAAATTAAGTTTTTTAAAAAACATTTTGATGATAAAAAATTACATTCTTAAATAAAAGTAACTAAAGGTAGTCAGAATACCATGGAAAATAGCCTTCTCTATTTATTTAAAAATCTTGTAATATGAATCAAACACATTAGATTTTATAATGGACTCTAGTAATTAAAAAAACCTGACCTAACTGTAAACGTATTGATTTCCTAATAAAAATATAAACCTAAAGTGCCATTATATTATATAAATATGAAATAACTTTTAGTAATATCATAGGCTGAGTTGGTATAGAATGACTTCTCCCCTGACCCCCAACTACCCACTAACAGTATATAGAAATTCTGGATAAAATGTAACAAAAGCAGATTAATAGTGTCATCGTCCATCTACAAAGAGGAGAGAATGGAGAAGGTAGGGGGAAAGAAACCTTGAAGATGTCAGCTACAAAAATATTTTTTCCAAGTGGCAAAATGTTACTGATATTCTAGCGTCTCACATGGTTGGGGGTAAGGTTGAGGGTGGAGGTGGTGGGGAGGAAACCATTAAAGATAAGCTTATAGCTAAAATCACAACCAAAATTGTGATCTACCCTGAGGCATAGTTAACAGAATCAAGAAGTAGGAGAATCAACATGTAGAAAAATGTAAACAAGATACTTTAATTATATGTGTCAAAAGTTACTAAAAATCAAGAAGTTTTATGACTAGTAATTATTTATTTTTAATTTTATTTTTATTATACTTTAAGTTCTGGGATATATGTGCAGAGCGTGCAGGTTTGTTACATAGGAATACATGTGCCATGATGTTTGGCTGCACCCATCAACCCGTCATCTAGGTTTTAAGTCAAGCATGCATTAGGCATTTGTCCCAGTGCTGTTCCTCCCCTTGCCCCCCACCCCCCAACAGGCCCCTTTGTGTGATGTTCCCCTCCCTGTGTCCACATATTCTCATTATTCAACTCCCATTTATGTGTAAGAACATGCGGTGTTTGGTTTTCTGTTCCTGTATTAGTTGACTGAGAGTGATAGTTTCCAGTTTCATCCATGTCCCTGTAAAGGACATGAACTTACAATGTCCCTGTAAAGGACATTCTTTTTTATGACTACATAGTATTCCATGGTGTATATGTGCCACATTTTCTTTATCCAGTCTATCATTGATGGGCATTTGGGTTGGTTCCAAGTCTTTGCTATTGTAAATAGTGTTGCAATAAACATACGTGTGCATGTGACTTTATAGTAGAATGATTTATAATCCTTTGGGTATATACCCAGTAATGGTATTGCTGGATCAAATGGTATTTTTGGTTCTAGATCCTCGAGGAATCATCACACTGTCTTCCTCAATGGTTGAACTAATTTACACTCCCACCAATGTAAAAACGTTCCTATTTCTCCACATCCTCTCCAGCATCTGTTGTTTCCTGACTTTTTAATGACCACCATTCTAACAGGTGTGAGATGGTATCTCATTGTGGTTTTGATTTGCATTTCTCTAATGACCAGTGACGATGAGCTTTTATTCATGTTTGTTGGCTGCATAAATGTCTTCTTTTGAGAAGTCTGTTCAAATCCTTGGCCAACTTTTTGATAGGGTTGTTTCTTTCTTGTAAATGTGTTTCAGTTCCTTGTAGATTCTGGATATTAGCCCTTTGTCAGCTGAATAGATTGCAAACATTTTCTCCCATTTTGTAGGTTGTCTGTTCACTCTGATAATAGCTTCTTTTACTGTGCAGAAGCTTTTTAGTTTGATTAGATCCCATTTGTCAATTTTGGCTTTTGTTGCCATTGCTTTTGGTGTTTTAGTTATGAAGTCTTTGCCCACACCTATGTCCTGAATGGCGTTGCCTAGGTTTTCTTCTAGGGTTTTCATGGTTTTAGGTCTTACATTTAAGCCTTTAATCAATCTTGAGTTAATTTTTGTATAAGGTGTAAGGAAGAGGCCCAGTTTCAGTATCCTGTATTTGGCTAGCCAGATTTTACAACACCATTGATTAAATAGGGAATCCTTTCCCCATTGCTTGTTTTTGTCAGGTTTGTCAAAGATCAGATGGTTGTATTTTTTTGGTGTTTTTTTCTGAGGCCTCTGTTCTGTTCCATTGGTCTATATATCTGTTTTGGTAACAGTGCCATGCCGTTTTGTTTACTGTAGCCTTGCAGTATAGTTTGAAGTCAGGAAACATGATGCCTCCAGCTTTGTTCTTTTTGCTTAGGATTGTCTTGGCTATGTAGGCTCTTTTTTAGTTTCATATGAAATTTAAAGTGGTTTTTTTCTAATTCTGCGAAGAAAGTTAATGGTAGCTTGACGGGGATAGCATTGAATCTATACATTACTTTGGGCAGTATGGACATTTTCACAATCGCAATTCTTCCTATCCATGAGCATAAAATGTTTTTCCATTTTTTTGTATCCTCTATTATTTCCTTGAGTAGTGGTTTATAGTTCTCCTTGAAGAGATCCTTCACATCCCTTCTAAATTGTATTCCTACGTATTTTATTCTCTTTGTAGCAATTATGAATGGGAGTTCACTCATAATTTGGTCTCTGTGTATTATTGGTGCATAGGAATGCTTGTGATGATTGCACAATGATTTTGTCTCCTGAGACTTTGCTGAAGTTACTTATCAGCTTCAGGAGTTTTGGGGCTGAGGTGATGGGTTTTTCTAAATATACAGTCATGTCATCTGAAAACACAGACAATTTGACTTCCTCTCTTCCAAATTTGAATACGCTTTATTTCTTTCTCTTGCGTGATTGCCCTGGCCAGCACTTCCAATGCTACCTTGAATAGGAGCGGTGAGAGGGCATTCTTTTCTTGTGCTGCTTTTCAAAGGGAATGCTTCCAGCTTTTGCCCATTCAGTATGAAATTGGCTCTGGGTTTGTCAGAAATAGCTCTTATTATTTTGATATGTGTTCCATCAATACCCAGTTTATTGAGTGTTTTTAGCATGAAGGGGTGTTGAGCTTGAGCAAAGTCCTTTTCTCCATCTATTGAGATAATCATGTATTTTTTATCATTGGTTCTATGTGAAAGATCATGTTTATTGATTTGCATGATTTGCATATGTTGAGCCAGCCTTGCATCCCAGGGATGAAGGTGACTTGATCGTGGTAGATAAGCTTTTTGATGTGCAGCTGGATTCAGTTTGCCAGTATTTTATTGAGAATTTTCACATGGATATTCATCAGGGATATGGGACTGAAATTCTTTTTTTTCATTGTGCCTCTGCCAGGTTTTGGTATCAGCATAATGCTGGCCTCATAAAATTAGTTAGGGAGGAATCCCTTTCTTTCTATTATTCGAAATAGTTTCAGAAGGAATGGTACCAGCACCTCCTTGTACCTGTGGTAGAATTTGGCTGTGAATCCATCTGTTCCTGGGCTTTTTTTGATTGGTGGGTTATTAATTACTACTTCAAGTTAAGAACTTGTTATTGGTATATTCAGGGATTCAGCTGCTTCCTGGTTTAGTCTTGAGAGGGTGAATGTGTCCAGGAATTTATCCATTTCTTCTAGATTTTTTAGTTTATTTGCATAGAGATGTTTATATTATTCTGTGATGGTAGTTTGTATTTCTGTGGGATCAGTGGTGATATCTCCTTTATCATTTTTTATTGTGTCTATTTGATTCTTCTCTTTTTTCTTCTTTGTTAGTCTGGTTAGCAGTCTACCTATTTTGTTAATCTTTTCAAAAAACCAGCTCCTGGATTCACTGATTTTTTTGAAGGATTTTTTTGTCTCTATCTCCTTCAGTTCTGCTCTGATCTTAATTATTTCTTGTCTTCTGCTAGCTCTTGAATATGTTTGCTCTTGCTTCTCTAGTTCTTTTAATTGTGATGTCAGGGTGTCAATTTTAGATCCTTCCTACTTTTTGATGTGGGCATTTAGGGCTATAAATTTCCCTCTAAACACTGCTTTAACTGTGCCCCAGAGATTCTGGTACGTGTGTCTTTGTTCTCACTGATTTCAAAGAACCAATTTTTTCTAAATTAATTTTGTTGTTTACCCAGTAGTCATTGAGGAGCAGAGGAGCAGGTTGTTCAGTTTCCATGTAGTTATGAGGCTGTGAGTGAGTAGATGCAGTTTCTTCATAGTGTCACTGGTCTTTATATTTTGGTATGTTTTTGAAGTGGCTGACACCAGTTTTTCCTTTCCATATTTAGTGCTTCCTTCAGGAGCTCTTGGAAGGCAGGCCTGGTGGTGACAAAATCCTGCAGCATCTGCTTTTCTATAAAAGATTTTATTTCTCCCTCACTTATAAGCTTAGTTTGTCTGGATATGAAATTCTTGGTTGAAAATTCTTTTCTTTAAGAATGTTGAATATTGACCCCCTCTCTTCTGGCTTGTGGGGTTTCTGCAGAGATTTGCTGTTAGTCTGATGGGCTTTTTTATAGGTAACCTGACCTTTTTCTCGGGCTGTCCTTAACATTTTTTCCTTCATTTCAACCTTGGTGAATCTGACAATTATATGTCTTGACGTTGCTCTTCTCAAGGAATATCTTAGTGGTGTTCTCTGTATTTCCTGAATTTGAATGTTGGCTTGTCTTGGTAGGCTGGGGAAGTTTTCCTCAATAATATCCTGAAGTGTGTTTTCCAACTTGGTTTCATTCTCTCCATCATTTTCAGGTACACCAGTCAATTGTAGGTTTGGTCTTTTCACATAGTCCCATATTTCTTGAAGGCTTTGTTCATTCCTTTTTATTCTTTTTTCTCTAATCTTGTCTTCATGCTTTATTTCATTAAGTTGGTCTTCAATTTCTGATATTCTTTCTTCTGCTTGATTGATTCGGTTATTGATCTTGTGTATGCCTCATGAAGTTCTTGTGCTGTGATTTTCAGCTCCATCAGGTCATTTATGTTTTTCTCTGGACTGGTTATTCTAGTTAGCAGCTCCTGTAATCTTTCTTCAAGGTTCTTAGCTTCCTTGCATTGGGTTAGAACATGCTCCTTTGGAGGAGTTTGTTATTACTCTCTTTCTGAAACCTACTTCTGTCAATTCGTCCAACTCATTCTCCATCCAGTTTTGTGCCCTTGCTGATGAGGAGTTGTGATCCTTTGGAGGAGAAAAGACACTCTGGCTTTCAGAATTTTCAGAATTTTGTGCTGCTTTTTCCTCAGTTTCATGGATTTATCTAGCTTTGTTCTTTGATGCTGATGACCTTTGGATGGGGTTTTTGCATGGATGTCCTTTTTGTTGATGCTGATGTTATTGCTTTATGTTTGTTAGTTTTCCTTCCAACAGTCAGGCCTCTCTTCTGCAGGTCAGCTGGCATTTGCTGGAGGTCCACTCCAGACCCTATTTGCTTGGGTATCACCAGCAGAGGCTGCAAAATAGTAAAGATTGCTGCCTGCTTCTTCCTCTGGAAGCTTCGCCCCAGAGGAGCACCGGCCTATTAGCAGCCAGAGCTCTCCTGTATGAGGTGTCTGTCGACCCCTCCCAGGAATTTTCTCCCAGTCAGGAGGCATGGGGGTCGGGGACCCATTTGAGGAGGCAGTCTGTCCCTTAGTAGAGCTCGAGTGCTCTGCTGGGAGATCTGCTCTCTTCAGAGCTGGCAGACAGGAATGTTTAAGTCTGCTGAAACTGCGCCCACAACCGCCCCTTCCTCCAGATGCTCTGTCACAGGAAGATGGGAGTTTTATGTATAAGCCCCTGATTGGGGATACTGCCTTTCTTTCAGAGGTGCCCTGCTCAGAGAGGAGGAATCTAGGGAGGGAGTTGGGCTACAGCAGCTTTGTGGCACTGTGCTGGGTTCTGCCCAGTCTTAACTTCCTGGCTGCTCTGTTTACACTGTGAGGGGAAAACTGCCTACTCAAGCCTCAATAACGGCAGACACCCCGTCCCCCACCCCCACCAAATTAGAACATCCCAGGTGGACTTCAGATTGCTGTGCTGGCAGCGAGAATATCAAGCCAGTGGATCTTAACTTGTGGGGCTCCACGGGTGTGGAAACCCCTGACCAAGATCACTTGGCTCCCTGGCTTCAGTCCCCTTTCCAGGGCAGTGAAAGATTCTGTGGCTAGCGTAGTGTTGCACAAACAGCCACCCAGTTTTGTGCTTGAAACCCAGGACCCTTGTGGTGTAGGCACCCTAGGGAATCTCCTGGTCGGTGGGTTGCAAAAACCATGGGAAAAGCATAGTATCTGGGCCAGATTGCACCGTCCCTCATGGCACAATCCCTCATGGCTTCTCTTGGCTAGGGGAGGGAGTTCCTTGGCCCCTTGTACTTCCTGGGTAAAGCAATGCCCCCACCCTGCTTTTGCTCGCCATCCATGGTCTACACCCACTATCTACCAGTCCCAGTTAGATAAACTGGGTACCTCAGTTGGAAATGCAGTAATCACCCACCTCTGCATTGGGAGCTGCAGACTGGAGCTGTTCTATTTGACCATCTTGCCAGATGCCCCCCATGACTAGCAATTGTAGTATCATAAAATATTAGCTTGAAATGAGCAAGTTTTGGAGAGGGAATTGGAGCCCAATATGATAATGTGAAGATGCCTGTATAGGTATGAAATGATAATGTGAAGATATTCATATAGGTAGCAAATAGCAGTCCCCAAAGCAGCAATATATTCTTTTAATGTTAAGATAGTATCTAGTTCTACTGTAGCAATTTCTTCTGCTGTGGTCACATTTCACCCTTTTCCATTTCTGTGTACCACCATATATTTAATAATTTTTTTCTAAATTTACTCACTAAGCATTCTTAAATTTATTTTAAAAGAAAATTATATGCCATTAGAACAAATGGAAAATCCCTATCACTTGCCATAAATAAAAGGTACTATTAAACACTATATATAATGGGAACAGGGTATTATTATTCTAATAATTGAGAAAATAAACAAATAAATATATGTAATAACAAATATGATTGCTGTACAAAAGATATATCTAAATGTAAATTTATCAATGAGATGGCTGTAATTATGTGGAATTAATACACTTGGTATGCTGCCCTTACTTTAAGAAAATGATAAAGATGTAAATTGACAAGGTGATTTTGCTTTTCAGTTTTGATCTTACCCAGTGCCACTTCTCAAAATATGTATAATGTACTTATTTTATTGTTTTGATTGATTGTGAAGAATTGGTTCTTAACCAAAATAATACGATTTTATTCAATGACACTTTCTTACAAAAGCCATTTGAAGCAATGAAGAATTTGATTTCTCTCTGAATATGTCAAGTTCTGGGAGAATATTTTTAGTGTGATAGGAGAAAACTATATTTTGTCTATTCAATTCTGTCATACAAATTGGAAAAGAACTTCTGAAGGAATTATATAGGACTTCAAAATATAATACTTTCAGCAAGTTAATTGCATGAATTAATAACATTTTCAGACAATCAAATCAGCCCACTCCACTATGATATAAACATGAAAAGCATGGTTGCAGTTTTGTCATTTGTGTGACCAACATATAACACTGATTTAAGCTTGTCTTGGACAAATGACTTTCAGTTATTCAAATGAACAAATATAACAGCAATGTATATTAATTTGAAAATGTAATTTCACAAGAAAATGTAACAAATATTTTTTTCAAAAAACTACCAGTGAGAACTTTTCTATGAGAAACCCAATTAGCTTTATTATTAGATAGTAGCTGTTGGTAATCACACTGTTTACACAGCTGAAGTGAGGAAGGCCATGGATTCAGTACTTCGCCATTAATAACATTAATAGTGTCACTAAGCCCTCATCAAATGTCAGACCTTTCTCAGGCTTCCCTGTGATGCAAAAGTGAAGATGTGATAAAAATGTTAATGCAGGTGATCATTGTGAATAAGTCCATATATGTTCAGAATGATGATTTTGCACATATATGCTTTGGTTTGAATTTCCTCAGAAGCAGATCCTGAGACAAGAAGTTAAGAGCAAATAATTTCTCTGACAGGTGCAAATGACATTGGTAAAATTATAGGAAAGTGATACAGGGAAGAGAAGCAATAAAAAATGTGATAACAAGCCAAGAACCATGTGAATATCTGGAGCTCTGTTCTACAGGAAGACTCTTAAACATGAAAAGCACAGACCTCAGAATTATTTCACAAGCAGGTCAAGGAAGCCAGATATTTATATATACATTTCCTAGAACCATTAAGTGAGGACTTCTCTCAGAAGGTATTAATACCCTGGCATTTCCATCCTGCAAGAAAACACGGACAAACAGCTGTGGCTCTGTAAAATGCCTTAGGCTCAAATGTGTATTTACTGGCAATTGGAACTTGGTGGAAACACACGAAAATAATGAGTTCTGAGGAACATGAGTGGGGCAGTGACATCTGCTGCAACTGACAAATGATTTAGATAATTAAACAATGCATTTTAATGAGTTATCTATGACTAATTCCAAATAAAAGTAGCATCGTATGAGATCAACTCACAATTGTTTACACGTTCTTTTGCCGATTAGCAATAACTTAATGATATAGTATTGAAAAGAATGCTTTCATATGTATTGAAATTCTATATATTAGAGTTGGTAATAGTAAGCTGTCCTGCACTTCTTGGGCTCCAAGGAACCAAAACTCCAACTGAAAAGAGCTTAAACTATAAGAAGATTAACTATTTTGTGTAAGAATTCCTGACACATGGTGGATACCAAAATGGTTGGCTCAGCAACTATAACAATATGAGCTAAGATTCATGAGATTCATTGCCTCTTTAGCAGGTGGACTTTGGCCCTTAGGACAGACACACCCATGATTACAAGGTAGGTCTTGGAGATCCAAAACTTATGATTGAAGCAATGCACAAAGGTTTATTTCTATCTAGGTATCTCTTTAAGAATGAAGAAGTCTTATTCAACATCATAAAGCACAACATCTATTTATATTCTTTTTACATAATTTACTTTTAATACAGATATAACTAATATATGACACAATTTGCCATTTTGAAGTGTACAATTAAAAAATTGTTGGTATATTCACAAGATTGTGCAACCACCTAATTCCAGAACATTTTCTTCATTCCACAAAAAAACACAATACCCATTAACATTTACTTCTAATCCACTCACCCTTCCTCAGTAACTACTATTCACATTATGTCTCGATGGGTTTGTTTATTTTGGACATGTCATAGAAATGAAGTCATATAATATGTGCCCTTTTGCTTCTGTCTTCTGTCACTTAGCATAATATTTTCAGGGTTCATTCATGTTGTAACATGCATCGATATTTCATTCCTTTTTGCAACAAAGTAATATTTTATTGCAATAGTAATAGCAGTAGGGAGAAGATGAGATGGATGAATTATAATAATAATAGTAGTAGTAGCAACAGCAGTAGTAATAGCATTCAATACCACGGTTAGTTTATTCATTCATCTGTTGATGAACATTTGGTTTGTTTCCATATTTATCTATTATAAATTATGCTGCTGAACATTTTTGTAAAGTTTATTTGTGAACATATGTTTTTAGTTCTCTTGTATGCATATGCAGAATTTGAATTCTTTATTATATGGTAACTCTATGCTTAAGTTTTGAGGAACTGCCAAGCTGTTTTCCACTGTGGCTGCAGCATGGTACATTCTCACCAGCGATGCATGAGAATTATTCCATTTTCTCCACATCCTTGACAGCATTTGTTATTGTCTGTTTTACTTGGATTACAGTTATTCTATATAGATATGAAAAGGTGTGACATTGTGGTTTTCATTTGCATTTCCCTAATGAATAGTGGTGTTGAGCAACTTTTCCTATATTTATTGAACATGTACATATGAATTTTAGTGAAATTTCTATTAATTCCTTCTCCATATTTTAATTGTGTTATCTTTTTATTATTAATTTGCAAGTGCTCTTTATATATTCTAGATACAAAATATTTATCAGATATATGATTTGCAATTATTGTCTCCCATTCAAGGGTTCTATTTTAACTTTCCTAATAGTATTATCTGAAACACAAAAGCTTTGGATATTGATAAAATTCTATTAATGCACGTTTCTCTTTTGTTGTTCATACTATAGGTGTCAACTCTAAGAAACCATCGCCAAATCCAGGGTCATGAAGATTTAACCCCATGTTTGTTTGTTTGTTGGTTTTTTCCTAAGAGTTCAATACCTCCAATGCCTCCAGTGTAGTCCATTTTGTGTTCATTTTTGTGTGTGGTGCAAGGTAGGGCTTTAATATCACTCTTGGATGTAAGTGTCTAGTTATTGCAGCATAATTCTTCACAAGGCTATTTTTTTCCACAATGAATGCTCTAGCCAGGGGTGTCCAATCATTTGGTTTCCATGGGCCACTTTGGAAGAAGTATTGTCTTGGGCCACACATAAAATACACTAACGCGAGGCCGGGCGCTGTGGCTTATGCCTGTAACCCCAGCACTTTGGGAGGCCGAGGCGGGCGGATCACCTGGCTACCACGGTGAAACCCAGTCTCTATCAAAAATACAAAAAATTAGCCAGGCGCTGTAGCGGGCGCCTGTAGTCCCAGCTACTCAGGAGGCTGAGGCAGGAGAATGGCGTGAACCTGGGAGGGGGAGCTTGCAGTGAGCCTAGATCGAGCCACTGGGCTCCAGCCTGGGTGACAGAGAGAGACTCCATCTCAAAAAAAAAAAAAAAAAGAAAAAAAAAAAAAAACATACACTGACGCTAACAATAGCCGGTGACCTAAAGAAAAAAAAAATGCAAAAAACTCACCTCATAATGTTTTAAGAAATTATACAAATTTGTGTTGTGCCATAATCAAAGTTGCCCTGGGCCACATGGAGCCGGTGGGCTGTGGGTTGGACGAGTTAGGTCTAGACACCCAAGTTGAAAATCTATTGGCCAAAGAGGTATAAGTTTATTTTTTGACTCTTAATTCTATTCCATTGATCCATATGTCTGCCGTTTAGCCAGTGCTAAACTTTCTTGACTATTACAGGTTTGTAGTCCATTTTACATTCAGAAAGTGTAAGCCCTCCATTTTTTTTTTTCCTTTCAAAATTGTTTTGGTTATTTGGGGAACTTGCATTATCATATGAATTTTACAGCCATCTTGACAATTTCTGCAAAAAAGAAAAAAAAAAGGCAGGTAAAATTTTAACAGGTATTGTTTTGAATCTGTAGCTCTATTTGGAGAGTATTGCCATCTTAACACATTAAATATTCCGTTCCATAACTACAAGAGGTTTTTCCATTTATTTAAGACTTCCTTAATTTTAGTCAACAATGTTTTGTACTTTTGTTGTAAGACTTGCACTTCTTTTGCTAAATTGGTTTCTAAGTTTTTTTATGCTACTGTAAATACAATTATTTTTCATTTCATTTTCAGATTATTCATTGCTATGATTTAATGCAACAGAATCATGCATAGTGATCTTGTATCCATAACCTTGCTGAACTCATTTATTAACTCTAATAGTTTCTTTTGGGAGGACTGCTTTGTCTTACCATCTGCCAATATAAGGAATTTTAATGTTTTCTTTCCAATTTAGTTGCCTTTCCTTTATTTTCCTTGCCTAATAGTCCTGTCTGGAACCTCCAGCACAATGATATATAGAAGTAGTGTGAGTGGACTTCGTTGTGTTATTTTTGCTTTGGGGAGTTAATTATTTGTTTTTTCACAGTTTAGGATGATATAACATGTCGTTTTCTATAAATAACTTTTATCAGATTGAGGAAATCACCTTCCATTATAAGTTTGTTGAGTGCTTTTACCACAGAATTATTATTATTATTTTTTTCTGCAATCATCTGCTCATTTGGTTTATTGGCTAATCTATTACCTTAACATAGTGTATTACATTGATTGGATTTTGTATGTTGAATGAAATTTGCATTCCAGGATAAATTCTGCTTTGTCGTTGTGCAATAACATTTACGTATGTTGCTGCTGGATTCAGTTGCTGTTATTCTATTGAGGATTTTTGTGTCCATATTTGTAAAAGACATTGGACCATAGTGCTCTTGTAATGTTTTTGTCTGGTTTTGGTGACAGAGTAATTACGGCCTCAGAAAATGAGTTATAAATTGCTTCTCCTCTTCTAAACTTTTGAAAGGGTAGTGAAAGACTGGTCTCAATACTGTAAAAGATTGATAGAATTATCCAGTGAATATCCCTTAGTCTTGAGCTATTCTTTGAGAAAAGTTTCGATTACTAAGTCAATTTATTTACTTGTAGGTTTATAAATATTTTCTATTTTTCTGCAGTCAGTTTTATTAGTTTATGTCTTTCTAGGAATTTCTTTTTAATATCACTTGTTGGCATACAAGTTTTTATAGTATTTCCTTATAATCATTTTCTATGTAAGGTCATTATTAATGTTCCCATTTTGATTCTGATTTTAGTAATTTGAATTTTCTCTCTGTTTTCATGGTCTGTCATGGTAAAGTTAATCAGATTTGCTAATCTTTTCAAAAAATCAACTTTTGATTTTGTTGATTATCTCTATTATTTTTTCTACTCTTCATTTTATTCACCTCTGGCCTTATGCTTATTATTTCCTTCTGTCCACCAGCTTTGGGTTTGATTTTCTCTTCTTTTTCTAGTTCCTCATGGGGTAAAGTTAAGTTATTGTTTTATGATCTTTATTCTTTATTTATGAAGGTGTTTACATCTTGTACTCTCTGCCTGCTCTGCTTCTCCTACATTACAGCATGTTGTGTTTTCATTTTCATTAATATCCAAGTATTTTCTAATTTTCCTTATGACTTTTTCTTTGATTTATTAGTTGTTTAAAAATGTGTTGTTTAATTTACATGTAGTTTTAAAACTTCCAAATTTCCATCTGTTACTGATTTCTGTCTTTATTGTAGTTGGAAAAGATACTTTGCAAGCTATCAATTCTTAAAAATGCATTAAGACTTGTTTGTGACCTAACGAATCCGTTCTGGAAAATGTTCTACATGCACTTCAAAAGAATGTGTATCTTGCAGCTTTTAGGTGAAGTGTGGTCTATATGTCTGTAAAGTGTGGTTGGTTTATAGTGTCATTCAAATCTATTTTTATATTGAACTTCCATTTAGATATCCTATACATTATTAAACACTGGTTATTAGGTCTCTCATTACTACTATAGAACTATTTTGACCTTTCATTCTGACAGTGTTTGCTTCATAGATTTGAAGCACTTTTGCTTAATGCACATATTTATTAATATTATTTCTTCTTGGTGATTTGACCCTTTTATTAACAGATAATATACTTCTTTGTCTTTTGTAACAATTTTGACTTAGAGTCTATTTTGTCTGATATTAGTATAGCCAAGAGATCTTTTTTAGTATATATACATACTATAGTGTATATATATACACCATACATATATATGTATATACATATATACACATATATACACTATATATACACACACCATTGTGTGTGTGTGTATATATATGCACACACACAAACATATACATATAAAATCTTTTTCTATACTTTTACATACAACCTAGTTATCACTTTGGATCTAAAGTGAGTCTCTTGTAGACAACATATTATTGGATTTTTTACCATTCTGCAAATCATTATCTTTAGATTGAGGTTTGTTCTATTTACATTTAAAAATGTTACTGATAGAGAGGAAGTTATTTTTGATATTTTGTTATTTGTTTCTTTATGTTTTAAAGAATGTTGCTGTTGTTCTTATCATTCTTCATTCCTTTCATTATTGCATTCTTTTGTGCTTAGTTTATTTTTATATCCTCCTAATTTCCTTTTGTGTATATTATTGTGCTGGTCAGGGTTCTCTACAGGTACAAAACTTAGAGTGTATATATTAGGTGTATATATATACTATATATATTATATATGTACCTAATATAATATATATTTATATATACAGTATATATATATATATATATATATATATAAATTTATATATAATGCCCTTTCATTTCAACATGAAGATTCTCTTTTAGCATTGGTCATTGGGTAAATTTTGTGGTAATGTACTTCTTCAAGGTATTAAGGTGAAATGTCCCACAATAGGCTGTCTGCAAGCTGAAGAGCAAGGAAAGCCAGCCCAAGTCCCAAAACTGAAGAACTTGGAGTCTTGACATTCAGGGACAGGAAGCATCCAGCACAGTGAAAAGATGTAGGTTGGGAGGCTAGGTCATTCTAGTCTTTTCACATTTTTTTTGCCTGCTTTATATTCTAGCCATGCTGGCAGCTGATGAGATGGTGCCCACCCAGATTAAGGGTAGGTCTGACTTTCTCAACCCACTGACTCAAATATTAATCTCCTTTGGCAACACCCTCACAGACACACCTAGGATCAATACTTTGCACCCTTCAATCCAATCAAGTTGACAGTATTAACCATCACAATTAACATATTTTTGTGTTTATTATTGACAGTATATTTAACATTCTAAATTTATAACAATCTAGTTTAAGTTGATACTAATATAACTTTAATGGCATAAAAACTATGCTTTTATAGTTTCATTCTCTCTTCTTTATGTTGTTGTTGTCTTGTTGTCACAAATTACTTCTTTAAACATTGTGTACCCCAAAATACAGCTGTGTATTTTTAAAAGTTTATTTTATTTTAAAGCTTATAAAAATTAAAATGAGGAGTTACAAACTCATAATACAATAATACTTACTTTTTAAATTGCCTATGTATTTACTACAACCAGAGATCTTTAATTATTTATATGGCTTTTAGTTAGTCTAATATCTTTTCATTTCAACCTGAAGATTCCCTTTTAGCATTGGTTATAGGGTAAATTTTGTGGTAATTACTTCTTCACGTTATTAAGGAGAGATGTCACAATCTCTCTCTTATCTTTGAAGGATGATTTGTGGGTATAGAATTTTTGGTGGACAGTTGTTTCCTAGCATTTTTAATATAACATCCCATTGTTTTCTTGCTTATATGGATTCTGATAAATAATTGGCTGTTAATCTTATTGAAGAATCCTTGCATGGAATGAATGTCTTTTTCTTACTGCTTTTGCTATTTTCTCTTTTCCTTTGAATTTCAAAATTTCATAATATGTGTTCATATGAGTCTCTGAGTTTATTCTACATGAAGGTTATCAAGGTTTTTGGATTTATAGAATCATGTCTTTCATTAAATTTAGGAAATTGTTAGCTATTTCTTCAAATATACTTTCTTATCCTTTCTTTCTATATTCCACCTTCCACCCCCACCCGCACCTGGGAAATTCTATAATAAATATGTTGATTTACTTGATGGTTTTCACGGTCCCCTCCATTCTCTGTGTCTTTCCTTTGTCTGCCTGAATCCATGGTTGAATGCCTCTAGTAAATTTCTCATTTTACTTATTGCACTTTTCAGCTCCAAAATTTCTGCTTTGTTTCTCTTTATAATTTCTCTTCATTGATATTCTCATTTTGTTATATGTAATTTTTCTGATGTCCTTTAATATTTTATCTATATTTTCTAATATTTTCTACATTTTCCTTTCCTTGGCCTCGTGATTTTTCAGTTAAAACGTGGACATTTGAATATTATGATGTGGTGGTCCTGTAAATAAATCTCACCCCTTATCGGGGTTTGCATGTTTCAATATTATTAAGGCTGTTATCCTCCATTTGTTTAGTGACTTCTCGAAACAACACTACTTCTTATTGAGTGTGATCCCTGCAGTCTGTGGTTTCTTGTTTGTATTTACTTAATGTTTTAATAGAGATTCATTTAAATTCCAGAAGCTAAGGACAAATACACAGAAGAATAAAATAAAAAATAAAAATAAAATAAAATTTAAAAAAACCTCTTCCAGTCTTTGTGTCTTGGGTCTATGTAGGACACTTTCTCAATATTTAACCAGGCTTGAACTGAAGTTTTAGCTTAAGATGAAAGTTTATGACCTTCTCAGATTTTTCTCTGAGCATACATCTTATCCTAAACAAGGTTTCTAATATAGATTTTTTTAATTCCCTGCACACACAAGTCTTTTTGGATGTCCTAATTTTTTGAAGATACTCTTCCAGCTTTTGATCCTGGGTCTTACACCGTCTATTATATGTTTTGACTGTAATCATTTGGCCCAGAAATCTTGGTTGGTTAGTTTGCCTTGTAGTGTTTTTGAGCAATGCCCATCACTTTTCCAGCCTATGTTTAGAGGTAGGTAAAACAAATATTAGTGTCCTGAATCAACCTCCCTGATATCATTCAGGCAGGTTAGAATAGAAATACACAACAATCTGTGAATAAGGTCTTTGCTCCCTCCAGAACAAGAGATCACGGTTCCAAACTGGGAACACAAGATTTCCTCTTTAATTTGTGCTGTGCCAAAGAGTAGGGGCAAAAATACAAGTAAAAATGTAAAGCTTTCCTATCATTTTGAAGTTACCTTTCTTGATTCAGTGTTTGCTTAACTGCTGTAAACCTTTGACTCTCTCCCAGAGTTTAGACAAACTTGGTTCTGACACTTTCTGCTTGGTTTGCAATGTTTTAGCAGGGGTACAGTAGCTTGAAGCCATCATTTTGCTGATGCCACTGCTTTGGCTATGAATGCATTGTCTTGGCTCAGAGAAATCAGAATGTACATCTCAAAGCTTGGAATAAGGCCATCCACTCCAAAAGGACAATGTTTTAAAGAGAAATGTAGCTGGAACTCCCTATGTCACCATTACTTAGTTTTATGTTCAGGAAACTTTGTCTAGAAAAAAAAAAATTAGACCACCTAGTTTAAGATGTCTCAATTGTGTTTTCCAAAAATCCTTCCCTAAGAAAGATAAAACTACATACAAATGCTTTGTTTTCTTCTTTAGGAAATTCTTGAATATAAGGATATCTTAGATAACTTTTGCTCACCTTAACAACCTGCTTGCTTATCAAACAATAAATTACTTATCAAGGATTACTTAAAGACCTTTGCCTCACTATGTCCATCAAGCTTAACTTGTTATCTTAAATGTTGTCCTACCCCAATAATTTATTTTCCCTGAAAGACCTTTCTTAACACATATAAATTCAGACCCCAAGTTCTGTAAATATCCAGCTTATTGTTTCTCCTTCTGAAAAACTGGCAAAACTCTGTCAGGCTGGTGTCTCTTTTATTGCATGTTTTTAAAAAATGTTAATTTTGATTTATGAACAGATTGGTGATATTTTGAAGAATTCTATATTAAGTGAGCAACAGTGTATATTACAATGTCTAATAGTTACAGCAGAAGTTATTGAAACTTTGAAACATTAAAAAGTGTGTTTAAATTCTATACGTGCCTATAAGTTTTAACATCTGCTGAAGTTGGAGTATTCTGATCATCTAATCCTGAGGACTTCATAAGTTCTAATGTAATATTACAGTTTACATATGGTGATGGTATTGGTTTTAAAATAATTTACAAAAGTTATGTTTTTTTCATAATAATTCTGTTCCACAAAAAAGGTCATGTGTATCATTTTTCCCAATCTTTGAAAACCTTGTTTCTAGATTATATTATGAAAAACTAGCAAATAAGTAATTGAAGTAATTGTGGCCACTTAGCAAGTGTCACTGTCTGAGTTGCCACAAATATCAAGTAAACTTCTTTGAGAGTATAATACAGATTGTAAAGCAGCATGTTTGTATCCACAGATAGAATGATCTGTCCAGCAAAGATAGTGAAGTAATTAATGTCACCTCTTGCATTGTGAATAGTTGGATGGATAGAGTTGGTTGAGATTGCTGTGGTGCTTATTTAATGAACTCAATTTCCTCTCTTTAAAATTTCCCACTAAACGTTACTACACCAACTGGTTAATTTCAGTATTAGTTAGCTTTAAGTTTCAAGTTAGTAGAGAAAAGAATTCTATGTGCTTTCTCCTCCTTATACTGGAAGAGAAACAAGAAACAGAAATGCAAATTCTGGGTTTAATGAATCTAAGATAAATTAATATCTTCAAATGAAAATATAAAAAGATGGAGAGCTGAAGACATAACAGACTAAGCAGAAAATCAAAAATTGTGAAATTTTCTTCCTTGATGAAGAAAATATTAATAAAGTATACACTGACTTACTCCTGGAAGGTTTAACATTTTGAGGCACAGGTTGATAAAAATATTGTAATTAAAGTTGGTGTTGGATATGATGAAAACAGATACTGTTTAAAAGTCTGATTATAAAACAAGAACAACCCAAGATTGCAAGTTCCATTATTCATGGGCAAGTGGATAAATCTTCCACATTTCAAGAGATAGAAGATTTAGTCTTTGAAATAATTCAATTAGCTACTCCCTACTACTTCAGGATCCAAAGAAGGCAGATGCTGCTTTCTGAATTATGAGACTTGATTCTCATTTTCTTCCTAACTTTTAGAAAAGTGACAAAGAGACTTACTGTCTTCAAGGAATAATATAGGTGTATCCTTCTCTGGCTAAACTGGACAACTCCAGGTAAGAGACATAGATATTGACATTTGGGAGCACCAAATAAAGTTCAAACAAATTGCCAAAGCTGGTCACAATTTGAGGAAAAACTCCAAGGTGGGAAATGACCAAATAAACACACTTTTATAAAAGAAAAGGTTTACAAAAAACTTAGGATGAACAAGGCTCTGCAAAAAGTAGAACATTTCAAAACTGTATAATCTGTACCCTTTGGGAAAACCCAAAATAAGTGCAGAGGAAGCTATACAAAAGCTATAAAAATTGCAATTAGAGATCAAGATAAGAATTTTAGAAACTCAACAAATGAGTAGATAAAATTAGAAACATCTGTAAAATGTTGCAGGATATAAGTCAGGAATTCTTTTGAAAATTAGAGGGATAAAAATCAAGAAAATAGTAGAGAACATATAAGAAAATTGAGTGAGTTAGGCAGAACAATATCCCTCTAGGAGATGTTTCAGAAAGAGACAACAGAGGAAATACTGGGGAAGAAATTAAGAAGGAAATAATACAAGAGAAAACAATCCCAGAACTACAAGAAATAAGTCTCCACATTAGAAGGGCTCACTAAGTGTCCAATAAAATGAATGTAAAAGGATTCACTCTGTAGCATCCAATCATACATTTTCTTCAAAATACTGCTTATAAAACACATATCCTGAAATCCTCCAGATATTGATAATAAAAAAGTTTCATACAAAGAATAGGAAATCAGCATGACATGAGGCTCTTTATCTGCCACACCAAATGAGAATTAGAAGATACTGGATAAAATGCCTTCAGAATTCAGAGAGAAATGATTTTCTTCTTTAAAATGTATTTATTCAAATAATATAACTGAATCTGGATTTCAGTATGAAGATAGAGTAACAATGTTTTCAGATATTCACTGTCTCAAACATTTTCCTTCCATGTACCCTTTAAATAAAAATTGAATGTAGGATACACCCCAAAAATAATGAGAAAAGAAAGAAAGGGGAAGGATAGAATTCAAAGAACAGAGGATCTATTGCAAGAAAGAGATCAAGAGAATTCCCGAGATGAGGTCAAAGGAAATCTTGTGAAAAGAGCCTGACAACAGGTTTAAATAAAAGCAACTGGTATAATTTGGAGCAGTATGAAAGTAACCCCAGAAAGGATATCTACAGGGGAAAAAATAAAATTGACAGATTTTCTGACAGGTCTGGCTATATTTTATTGAGAGGGGTTTTCAGATTTTTTGGATAGTATAAAAAATTTTGGCAAAAGATCCAAAAACTATTAAGCAATAAAAATGAATGATGTTTAACTAGAGGGAAACCAAAAGAAGAAGTGAAAAATAGGAAAGTATAATTGTAGTAAATTATGACTCAATAATGAACAATATTTATTATGATGTCATAATAATTAAAATCTGATTATGGCATTAAGCAAAGCTTATGAAATAACTACAGTTGAAATATATAGGTCAAGAAAGTAGACAGTAAGAAAGCTAAAATCCTCACCTGTCACAACAGAAAGTTTAATGAATAATGTCAATGAACATCTATCCACCAAGGTACAGCAACTTAAACATGTTATTTGAAACTATAGAAGCAAGATCCAAGAGTTTCTCCTTCCACAATTGGAGTGACAGTAGTAGGAACCCTGGTGTTTATTCTATGCACTTAGCACTATTTAATGCTCTAAACATTTTCCTTGTTTTACTTTGATAAAATGTTAATTAATTAAAGGTTGTTTGGCACCAGTACATGTTCTTGGCCATTGTGAGAAGTACTAAGAAAGCAAGACTCCCAAAGAGTTTGGGTTCAAATCTTGAGTTCTATACCACATCTCTGTATGTGCTTGAACATTTATTTACTCTCTTCACTTCATAGGCAAATATCAGATGATTTTACTACTTACCTTGTGGATTTGTTGCTTCTTCTCACTTCTTTGTCAAGGTAACAAGATAATGATGTAAAATGCTGGGCACAGGAATAGCAACTCTTTAATGAATGAATGATTGATGATGATGAAGACAATTTGGAAAATGGTGATGCTACAATCATAAATCCAACAAAACATTCATTATTTCCCAAGCATCCTCAAAAATTCCCAAACTATACAGTAGCCTGCTTTATTCTCTATTCTTTTATAAAATTGTATCTGATAGTATCATCTTTATTGTCATCAAAATGGCTGATAAAGTGAGAAATATTTTCAAAAAGACTTATAAATTTGGATCATTCTAATAATAATTAATACCAAAGTTGTTTGGATGTGTATTTTTTCATCATTTTTCTTAATTTTGACACCATTTTTTGTTGGTGTTTTTTTTATCCAAGTCGATATTTTTCGTTCACTTTGACTATTCAATGTTTTTAATATGCATCTCTATTTAAACTTGAAGAAGTCTCCATGCATGTGAGATATGCACAAGTGGGAAGGTGGGGAAAAAAAAATGCCCCCAACGGGTGGATTGTTTGATAGGGAGTGGGTTAGAAGAAGGCAGATAAATTATCTATTACTACGATTTTTTTCATAAAACATGGAAGAAGGGTGTAAAGATTTAAAGCTAATTGTTTTTTGCCTAGTGAGATTCTGTCCTTCCCATTTTAAATAATGTTTGCTCAAAAGGATGCCATGATTCGAAGGCTATTAATTCCCAGGAAAAGAGCCTATGACATTTTGATGCTGAATCTTGTTTTTAATTACCAATTAGTTAAGGAGATACGAGAAGCATATAGTGGCTTTTAATTTCTTTTCCAGTTTACAATTTAAAAAGTTAGTTTAAATTATTTCCAGAGGAGATAGTGTCACATTAGTATACTAAGACAACTGAAAATCAAATTTTATTCCACAGCCTTGGCTTCAAATAATTTAGTGTGCTTGGAATGACTACCTCTATATGGATGGCTAAAGAGAGAAGTATCAGGTGTTCAGTATGTTGTGAACTTCTTCCTGCCCTATTTATTGCCTAAGTGGCACTTGAGAAAATTAGACATAATCCTGCACTAAGACTGATGCATAATCAATCTATTCAATAATTCCCACTATGCCTTGACCTTCATAAGGTCACTCCATTGACAAGTCTTGACTCAAAGTCAGTGACTTAAAGTTACAGACAGCTGGATAAGCCCATCAAGTGTCATGGACACATCTTTTTGGGCACTTCTTCAATACTTTGACTTTGAAAAACTTTCAATTCACCAACTGGTATCAGTGGTCTGAAGAGGGTCACTTCTTGATTATCTGACAGCTCCTGGAAATCTCTGTTTTTTTTTTTTTTTTTTTTGCTTCTCTGTAAGAATAATTATAGATATAAAGGCTTGGAATTCATTTTAAACCTGTGATAGTGTGACTACATTTCAACATAAAGATTAATACTGTAGTGTCTGTTATGACTCATATCTTAGCCAGTTTTTGTTCCCCAATGTCAGTTTTCACATTATACATATTTCTTTTTAGTTGAGTATGAAAAGTAATGTAGAGCTAGCAACATGTACTTGGAGTTTTTGAGGTTGTAGGCATCATTACAATTGTAATAATTTTATACTCACTGAGAGTGCCCCAATTATGTTTTAGGTACATTGTAATTGTCTATGATTTCTAGCTTTGGTTGGCATCGCTATGTGTACATTAGTTGCTGATGATCAACCTATCCACAAATCGTTATCCAAAATAATAGAATATTCTGAACAAGAAATTTTGCAATGATTTGAAGAGTTCATATATTTTGGCTGTGTTGCCCATAGGCTTTAGATTTGTTTCCAAGAAGCATCAAGATAATTAAAATGAAATTTCAGGCACAATAAATACTCATGTCAACTTCCGTATGTACATGATAAAGTGACAACTGTTTGGGAGTATACAGTGGGTGCATAAAGTTGCAAGGGAGTTTCTTTGAAGAAGACAATATTTTTCTCTTATAGGAATTAATTCAAATGCTGCTGGCTTGTGGTGTTAAAAAATGTTTCTAGCTACAGTGTTTTAAATTCCCCCGAAGAAAACAAAAGGTTTTATGAATATTAGGATTCAATTTTAGACTTTCTTATATTTGGAAACAGGGCTACTTGTTGGAGGGGTTCTCATTTAACTTCACAGTGAGTGAGTGACTCCAGCTGACTTCTTGGGTACTTTGATGAATTGGTGGAATAGGCAATAGTGGTGAATGACTAAACATAGAAGACATAATGATTAGTGACTCACAGTGACTTGGAAGACACCTCAAGGGAAACAGAGTTCAGCCCTTCCATCTTTTGTAGCTAGGCCTTTGGTCTTTCAGTTGCAAGAAACTTAAATTCAACTCAAACTAACTCAAAGAAAAGAGAAATTAATTGACCCATATAGTAAACGAGGGATTTAGGCATATTTACAGAATAGAATTTTTAAAAAACAAACAACGGATGAATTCAAGATTTAGAACCCACAGTTTAACCATACTGGGATTTTCTTTGACCTTCTCTCTCTTCTATTTCTTGCTGTGTGTTGGCTCAATTTCCTTCTAGTGATCAGAAGCTTTAAAACAACCACGTTTTAGCAACTTTAGTGGGAAAGCACATGAAATTTATAAATACTCATGGATTAATATTAAGCAGAGAGTTGGATTTGTCCATCCTGTGAGCCAACCACTATTGTCTGAGAAATAGCTTATAACATTTGCTAACTACTATTGCTCATCGCTATGATCAGAGCGCTAGTGCAAATTACAGGTGGAAGAATATGAAAGACATTCTTTTTAAAAACAGGGAAAAAAAATAACACTGGCTAACACATCCACTGCACCACTTCCTGTGCAAACACCTGTACAAAATCCTTACAGGTACTCCTCAGCAACAACTGTGTAAAACATAGGATATGATGAAAAGATTACTAGGCCTGGCATCTATCTCATCTCTGCTTCTAGTCAGTTTTGTAGTGATGAAAAAGACATTTTGCAACTCTGAGCTTTATTTCTTAATCCATAAATTTGTTACTCTATCATTTTCAATCTCTATGAATAGGAATTACTGACCGACAATCTCATTCTGTTGTTGTAGAACTTAGATCAAGCTCCATTGAGCTAAATTTTGCCTTTCTTGCATTATAATACAGAAATTAAGAGTGAACTCTTGTATCAGATAACCCTTAGTTTGAATCCTAGCATGTGGTACTCAGCAATTCACTCAAACTCTCTATGTCTCAGATTTTTCATTCGCAAAGTAAGAATAAGATTTGTACCTACTTGGTAAGGTTGCTGAAAGAATTTAATTAGGAAATGTATATAAAGTGTTTGGCAAAATGTCTAACACATATAAACACTAGATAAATATTAGTCATTGCTCTTATTAGTATTATTGTTTTCATTATTATTATTTTTTTTTCTGTACGACACATTATACATCTTTTTAAATTATTATACTTTAAGTTTTAGGGTACATGTGTACAACATGCCGGTTTGTTACATATGTATACATGTGCCATGTTGGTGTGCTGCACCCATTAACTCATCATTTACATGAGGTGTATCTCCTAATGCTATCCCTACCCCCTACCCCCACCCCATGACAGGCCCCAGTGTGTGATGTTCCCCACTCTGTGTCCAAGTGTTCTCATTGTTCAATTCCCACCTATGAGTGAGAACATGCAGTGTTTGGTTTTCTGTCCTTGTGATAGTTTGCTCATAATGATGATTTCTAGCTTCATCCATGTGCCTACAAAGGACATGAACTCATCCTTTTTTATGGCTGCACAATATTCCATGGTGTATGTGTGCCACATTTTCTTAATCCTGTCTATTATTGATGGACATTTGGGTTGGTTTCAAGTCTTTGCGATTGTAAATAGTGCTGCAATAAACATATGTGCACATGTGTCTTCATAGCAGCATGATTTATAATCCTTTGAGTATATGCCCAGTAATGGGATGGATGGGTATTTCTAGTTCTAGACCCTTGAGGAATCACCACACTGTCTTCCACAATGGTTGAACTAGTTTAAAGTCCCACCAACAGTGTAAAAGCGTTCCTATTTCTCCACATCCTCTCCAGCCACCTGTTGTTTCCTGACTTTTTATTTATTTATTTTTTTTGAGATGGAGTCTGGCTCTGTTGCCCAGGCTGGAGTGCGGGTGGCCAGATCTCAGCTCACTGCAAGCTCCGCCTCCCAGGTTTACGCCATTCTCCTGCCTCCGCCTCCCAAGTAGCTGGGACTACAGGCGTCCGCCTCCTCGCCCGGCTAGTTTTTTGTATTCTTTAGTAGAGACAGGGTTTCACTGTATTAGCCAGGGTGGTCTCAATCTCCTGACCTTGTGATCCGCCCGTCTCGGCCTCCCAAAGTGCTAGGATTGCAGGCTTGAGCCACCGCGCCTGGCTGTTTCCTGACTTTTTAATGATTACTATTCTAACTGGTGTGAGATGGTATCTCATTGTGGTTTTGATTTGCATTTTTCTGATGGCCAGTGATGATGAGCATTTTTTCATGTGTCTGTTGGCTGCATAAATGTCTTCTTTTGAGAAGTGTCTGTTCATATCCTTCACCCATTTTTTGATGGGATTGTTTGAAGTTTTCATTTTTATTTTTAACTTACAACAACTGGAGTTAGACTTGTCAAGAGCTGTGCAGAATTAAAGAGTCTGTCTTTAATGGGGACAGATTTTTTTTTTCTCTTTCCCTCCCGCTTCACCATAGTTTACAATTCTTTAGAGAATAAGCCCTTTGGATACTTCCCCACATAATACAGACAGTATCTTTCCTTTCTAATTACCCAGGATCAAAGACTAGTTCCACATTAACTAAACGGCTTTACCATTTTAATGTGTTTTGAATCATTTACAATCCAGAGATATGGGAACAGACCAAAATTTTAGAGTAGCAGCAAAAAGCACCTGGGACCATGATGTAGGATTGTGTAGGAGCAGGTAATGGAGCATAGACAGTTCATTTAAATGCCTAGATCATGTAAAATTATTTACTTGGAAACTGGCCCAAGTAATTTGCAATAAATGACCTTATTTTTTGGCATGTTGAAAACTGTTTATTTTGTGTGTGTGTGTGTTTTGTTTTTTTGTTTTTTTGTTTTTTTTTTTTTTTTTTTTTTTTTTTTTTTTTTTTTTTTTTTTTTTTGTTTTTTTTTTTTTTTTTTTTTTTTTTTTTTTTTTTTTTTTTTTTTTTTGCTTGAGACGAAGTTTCCCTCCACCCAGGCTGGAGTACAGTGTCACAATCTCGGCTCACTGCAACCTCCACCTCCTGGGTTCAAATGATTCTCCCGCCTCAGCCTCTCAAGTAGCTGGAATTACAGACACCTTCCATCGTGCGCAGCTAATTTTGTTGTTGCTGTTGTATTTTTAGTAGTGATGAGATTTCACCACTTGAGGCCAGGCTGATCTCAAACGCCTGACCTCAAGTGATTCACCTGCATCTGCCTCCCAAAGTACTGGAAATACAGGCCCGAGGCACTGCGCCTGGCTAAAAAATGCTTTTGATAATTAACATTTTGGCATGTGCTATTATCTGGAAGAAAGTAATAATAGGTGAGAAAATAATTGTTATTTTAAATGATGGTTTAAGGACAGACAAAACATACCATTAGCTAGGGCAAAAATTTTTTCAAAATACTTCAGAATTATGTAGATGGTTTTTGTTTGTTTGTTTTTTGTTTTTTAAGGAGATGGGCATTTTTGACCAAATGTGCAAAATAGCTTAGCATCATTTTTTATGATTTTTAATTTTCTGTCTTAAACTTATATACTTTTAGAAACAGTGATATTTTAAATTAATATTAATGTGGAAATTTCAGAGCATTCTTATTTTATCATCTTGACCACCACGTTAGACTGGTAAGGTGGAAATTATAATGATTATCTTCATTTTACTAAAAAAAAAAAAAAATTCCCAAAGTTACACAGTTAATCTATGTCCAGCACAGACTTGCACACATATGTATTATAACCACAAGAAAGTGTTTTTATTAATAGAAAATAAGGTAAGGTATTTGTTCTGTTTTTCTAATGTTGCTTTAGATTCTTTAGACAAATCATCAGTGCTAAGGTTGCTTATAAATGCATCTGAAGATCAATGGAATTAAGTTGCGACAATTCTGAAATGAAAATTCAAGTGATAAAATTCCCCAGAGTTCAATTATTTGAGTTAAAAGTGTTTGTAATAACAGATCTTGGTACACAGCTTCTCCATTGAGTTTTTATCCATTGAGTTTTTCCTCTTTCTATCACCTTTCAGTTTCTATTACAACACTCTTAGGGATTTTACTAATAAATTAATTATTAGAAAGCATATAGAGCCTCAAGGTTTATGTACCAGTAGCCATTAGCCACAATATGCCTGGAATACATATGTCATTTCCCTGTTGAAATATCGATCAAGGAGAACAAACGATCAATGTGCAGAGGACATGCCAAGAAAAAAAAAAAAATTGAATATGTAGCCATGTTTATTTGAGACATTTTACTCCATAAAGCATGTTTAATAAAAATAAGGAGTTCATGCAATAATTGCAAACAGCCCATCAGAGCCACGTTATGATATTGGAAGTTGTTTTATAAATGTATGTTCCAGTTTAGGAGCATCCTCTTTTAATAAAAACTTCCCTTTAATAGCAGCATCTTAGGCACTTGATCCACAGAAGGAAGTAATTAAATTTAATAGACGCAACACTCATTTTGAGGACACCCTCGATTTAAAGTAGCAGGGGGGCATAATTAAGTCTAATAGAAACCATGGCTTGAGAATGAAGATACACTATCAAGCAAACACAGACCAAGTCTACACAGAACCAATTACCTGGTTAATTAGGGCTACAAGCTGTGTTTATTTCATGTTATTCAACCAAAACAAAGCTTGAGGGTTGACATTTGTTATTTATTTATTTAGTTGGAATTACATTTATAATTGGAATTAAATGCATGTAAACCACAATATTAGATGAGCTTAAGGCTCATATATATCCACACAAAAAGAAAAACAAAGAAGTAGAATCATTAACTAGGTGTTTTTAACTGAAAGAATAGATTTGGAAGCATAGCCTAAACCATCAGAAAAAATATGTATATTCTGCTTCCCACTCTTTATCATAAGTATAACTTCAACTAAAGGAAATAACTTTGATTTATAGTTAGAACACAACATAGTACCTGTTGTCCTGTCTATTATAGATCAAGTCAGCTTGGTGTAATGGAAACAACCCTGGCTTAGGAGTTAAGATTTTGTGGTTTTTATCATTTCAATTCATTTATACTTCTGTTTGTCAAACATACATTGACCCTACAATGTGGTAGTCAACAGAGGGAAAGATGGGGAAAATAACTAAACCAACAAGATCTAATACTTGCCATTGAGGAGCTTGTAGAATACTGCAAGAAGTAAACATTTAAAAATAATTATGTTAAGATGTATTTAATAGTAGAATGGACGTTTGTAGAAAAAGTGCTAAGAGATAAAAGAGGAAGAACTGAAAAATACACAGGAATGAGTTACTAGGTTTTTTCCTGGACCTTAAAGGGTGATAACCAAAGGCCTGGGGAATGGCATTAGAGGTAGAGCCAACAGTACATGCAAGGACATGAGTAGAGGCCCAAGACATTCCTTCGAGATTCCAGATTACTTGAGGGATATATAGTAAAATGAGTGTGGGACTAGGAAGCTCTGATTGTTTAGAGCAGATGAAACCTGAGGTGAAAAAGGAAAAGTGAGGCCAGACGCTGGGTATACTTATGGGATACATTTAAGAGTTTGTCTTTACCCTTTGGAAAACTATCTTTGTAGCCAAGAAGTTCTTTATGTTCTGGCTATATTGTTACCTGAACCCTGAGACCTTATACTTCCTTTTATCCAAACAGTGTCTGGTATACTGTGTGTTGCATGAATGAGTGAAGAAATAATTAGTCACAATTAGTATTCAATTTTATACCATAATTTTTAATTTATTATTTTAAGGATCATGCCCTTAATAAATTAGACATACAATGGCCTTCCTGGAATACTTTTATGCCTAGGTAAAACATGAGAAGCACAATGTAAGTTGACCATAATAAAGAACTGACACATGTGTCAAGAAACAGCAATAGTAAGCAGTTGTGCCTCAGAGAAAGGCATAGAGAGTTTTAGCAAAAGGCTGTGCATTGGGTAAAAATCATGGAAAAAAAGTCAAAGAAAAGTTAACTCAGGCTCTCCAATAATCCAACTGTGAAGTTTCACTTACATCATTCCTCTGAATTTTATTAAGGACATTAGGGCATGAAGCATCAATGGACACTGTTCTTGTCCTAATTTGGCTTGCATTTAATGGGCTAAAGTCAGCAAGGACTCTTTGAGAACAAGCAACAGACACCACAGTGAGTTCTCAGCAGCCAAAATGGACTTAATTAGAAGCACCCAGAGAAGCTTACAGATGGAAAGAAAGATGGAAATCCAGGCCTTGGAAAGAACAGAGATCAATAAAATAGAAAATTAGGTAGTAGGAATTATTAGAATATGGAATATATACACAATGGACCATGGGGTGCAGTGGGGGAGCAATTTTGCAAAGGAGAATGAAATTATCACTAACAGAAAAGATAGGGCATATTGAATAAGCAAAATAGAATGTTTGTACAAAAAAAAACTTTTTTTCCTCAGATAGTTTCTGAGGCCTTTTCTAGTTGTAAAAGTTCTGGAAGTTGACGAAAGATCATGGTTTGGTGTTTCCTACTTTTTTAAATCATATTTTTCTCTCTTTAGGATGCAACCTTCCCTTTTATGAATAGAATTTCATAAGTTTAGGAAGCTGACTTTCATCTCAAAGTGAAATAAAAAAATAGTAAAAACAGTTTTCCTTTTAGAAGAAGAGGCTGTGATTGTCTTTAAAGTGGTTTTATAAATAAGCATTCTGCAATCTATGACACTTTAGGGAAAGAGCAAAGTTCAGTTCTATAGCTCATTTAAAAATATCCTTCTTGAGTTGAGATGGTCTCAGAGAGATTTATTTTCATGGATTTATAAGCTCTGAGAAACTGCGGTTTAAACATAGGCTGGCTGAAAGATGCTTAATTACTCACTTTGGTCATTGAAGCAACAACGTTAGCCCTCTAGTTAAAGAAAATGACAGTGTTATCAAAACTAACCTGCAAAGCTTTATTAAAACTATCTTTGGTGATAATCTTTTTTAAGAATGCATTGTTTTTAATTAGACCTTGGCTTTGAAAGCAAGAAGGGGCAATGAAAAAAAATTTAATCATATCCAAGCTACTGTACTATATCTTTACAAAATTCAATTATTTCTATCCAGTGTGGCACAAGAGACATTTGGCAACTGATTAAAACAATTCTTAAAGCAAATTACAGCACTGTCAGACAACAAGAAATCAGAATGTCAAAATACAAGGACATTTCTATGCAAAATGTCTTGCAAGTGTCTTTGACAGACTATTTCTGTCTGCTTGTTTTATTACTTTCATTAATTTGGTCCACATCAAGCAAAAAGAAAAAAAATACTTCCATGTGTTAGCTATTTGAAATAAAAATTCTCAAATGAATACTATTCCCAAGGATAACCAAAGTAGCCATGTGGGGAAATTTTATGCTTTAATTTTATCCAAGCTTACTCAGCACTGTAAAAATCTATGTTGAGGTTTCTAACTGTAGAGATCCCAAAATAACTGCTTTTCTTTTTTTTTTTTTTTTTTTTGGCAGGAAATCCACATCTATGCAATTTCAGCTACTACTAATATGTAAATACCATTAGACATAGATGTTACGTATTATTTCAGGGCAGAGTAAAACATAACAATATGTAATTTATAATGTATTTGATATACATTTTTAAAAGTGAAATTTTTTTAAGTTTAGAATGAATAACATGTTTATTTTTCTTAATTATACTTTAAGTTCTGGGATACGTGTGCAGAACATGTAGGTTTGTTACATAGGTATACACGTGCCATGGTGGTTTGCTGCATCCATCAATCCATCATCTACTTTAGGTTATTTCTTCTGATGCTATCCCTCCCCCTGACAGGCCCCGGTGTGTGATGTTCCCCTCCCCGTGTCCATATGTTCTCATTGTTCAACTCCACTTATGAGTGAGAACATGTGGTGTTTGATTTTCCGTTCCTGTATTAGTTTGCTGAGAATGATGGTTTCCAGCTTCATCTATGTCCCTGTAAAGGACATGAACTCATCCATTTTTATGTCTGCATAGTACTCAATGGTGTATATGTGTCACATTTTCTTTATCCAGTCTCACTGATGGGCATTTGGGTTGGTTCCAAGTCTTTGCTACTGTTAATAGTGCTGTAATAAACATATGTGTGCATGTGTCTTTCTAGCAGAATGATTTATAATCCTTTGGGTATATACCCAGTAATGAGATTGCTGGATCAAATGGTATTTCTAGTTCTAGATCCTTGAAGACTTGCCACACTGTCTTTCACAATGGTTGAGTTAATTTACACTCCCACCAACAGTATAAAAGCGTTTCTATTTCTCCACATCCTTTCCAGCATCTGTTGTTTCCTGACTTTTGAATGGTCGCTATTCTAACTAGTATTTCATTGTGATTTTGATTTGCATTTCTCCAATGACCAGTGATGATGAGCTTTTTTTCATATTTCTTGGCCGGATAAATGTCTTATTTTAGAAGTGTCTGTTTATATCCTTTGCCTGCTTTTTGATGGGATTGTTTGTTTTATTCTTGTAAATGTGTTTAAGTTTCTTGTTAGGTCTCCTTGGCCCAGAACTGAGTTCAAGTCCTGAATATTCTTGTTAATTTTCTGTCTCAGTGATCTGTCTAATATTGAAAGTGGGGTGTTAAAGTCTCCCACTATTATTGTGTGGGAGTCTAAGTCTATTTTTAGGTCTCTGAGAACTTGCTTTGTGAATCTGGGCGCTCCTATATTGGGTGCATATATATTTAGGATAGTTAGCTCTTCTTGCTGCATTGATCCCTTTACCATTATATAATGCTCTTGTCTCTTTTGATTTTTGTTGGTTTAAAGTCTGTTTTATCAGACACTATGATTGCAACCCCAGCTTTTTTTTGTTTTCCATTTGCTTCGTAAATATTCCTCCATCTCTTTATTTTGAGCGTATATGTTTCTTTGTACATGAGATGGGTCTCCTAAATATAGCATAGAGATGTGTCTTGACTCTTAATCAAATTTACCAGTCTGTGTCTTATAATTGGGGCATTTAGCCCGTTTACATTTAAGGTTAGTATTGTTATGTGTGAATTTGACCCTGTCATTGTGATGCTAGCTGGTTATTTTGCCCTTTAGTTGATGCAGTTTCTTCATGTTGTCAATGGTCTTTACAATTAGGTATGTTTTTGCAGTGGCCGGTACCAGATTTTCCTTTCCATATTTAGCACTTCCTTCAGGAGCTCTTGTAAGGCAGGCCTGGTGGTGACAAAATCTCTCAGCATTTGCTTGTCCGTAAAGGATTTTATTTCTTCTTTGCTTATGAAGCTTAGTTTGGCTGGATATGAAATTCTTGGTTGAAAAGTCTTTTATTTAAGAATGTTGAGGCCGGGCGCAGTGGCTCAAGCCTGTAATCCCAGCACTTTGGGAGGCCGAGACGGGCAGATCACGAGGTCAGGAGATCAAGACCATCCTGGCTAACACAGTGAAACCCCGTCTCTACTAAAAAAATACAAAAAACTAGCCGGGCGAGGTGCCGGGCGCCTGTAGTCCCAGCTACTTGGGAGGCTGAGGCAGGAGAATGGCGTAAACCCGGGAGGTGGAGCTTGTAGTGAGCTGAGATCTGACCACTGCACTCTAGCCTGGGGACAGAGCGAGACTCCGTCTCAACAAAAAAAAAAAAAAAAAAAAAAAAAGAATGTTGAGTATTGGCCCCCATTCTCTTCTGGCTTGCAGGGTTTCTCCAGAGAGATCTGCTGTTAGTCTAATGGACTTCCGTTTGTGGGTAACCTGACCTTTCTCTCTGGCTGCCCTTAACATTTTTTCCTTCGTTTCAACCTTAGTAAATCTGACGATTATGCGTCTTGGGGTTGCTCTTCTCGAGGAGTATCTTTGTGGTGTTCTCTGTATTTCCTCAATTTGAATGTTTGCCTGTCTTGCTAGGTTGGGGAGGTTCTCCTGGACAATATTTTGAAGAGTGTTTTCCAACTTGGTTCCATTCTCCCAATCACTTTCAGGTACACCAATCAAACGTAGGTTTGATCTTTTTACATAGTCCCATATTTCGTGGAGGATTTGTTCATTCTTTTTCATCGTTTTGTCTCTAATATTGTCTTCACACTGTATTTCATTAAGTTGATCTTCAATCTCTGATATCCATTCTTCTGCTTGATCGATTCAGCTATTGATATTTGTGTATGCTTCATGAAGTTCTCGTGCTGTGTTTTTCAGCTCCATCAGGTCATTTATCTTCTTCTCTAAAGTGGTTATTCTAGTTAGCAATTCATGTAACCCTTTTTCAAGGTCCTTGCATTGTGTTAGAACATGCTCCTTTATCTTGGAAGAGTTTGTTATTACCCACCTTCTGAAGCCTACTTCTGTCAATTCATCAAACTCATTCTCCATGCAGTTTTGTTCCACAGCTGGTGAGAAGTTGTGATCCTTTGGAGGAGAAGAGGTGTTCTGGTTTTTGGAATTTTCAGCCTTTTTGCACTTTTTTTTTTCTCATCTTCATGGATTTATCTACCTTTGGTCTTTGATGTTGGTGACCTTTGGATTGGATTTTTGTGTGGATGTCCTTTTTGTTGATGTTGATGCCATTCCTTTCTGTTTGCTAGTTTTCTTTCTAACAGTCAGGCCCCTCTGCTGCAGATCTGCTGGTGATCCTCTTCTTCAGACTTCTGTGCTGGCAGTGAGAATTTCAAGCCAGTGGTTCTCACCTTGCTGGGCTCCATGGGGGTGGGATCTGCTGAACTAGACCACTTGGGTCCCTGGTTCAGCCCCCTTTCCAGGGGAGTGAATGGTCATGTCTTGCTGGCATTCCAGGCACCACCTGGGTATAAAGAAAAAACTCCTGCAGCTAGCTCCATGTCTGCCCAAATGGCAGCCCAGTTTTGTGCTTGAAACCCAAGGCCCTGGTGATGTAGACACCCAAGGGAATTTCCTGGTCTGTGGGTTGTGAAGACCGTGGGGAAAGCATAGTATCTGGGCCAGAATGCACTGTTACTCATGGCACAGTCTCTCATGGCTTCCCTTGGCTAGGGGAGGGAGTTCCCCAACTCCTTGTGTTTCCCAGGTGAAGTGATGCCTCCTCTACTTTGGCTCATCTTCCGTGGGCTGCACCCACTGTCTGACCCATCCCAATGAGATGAGTACTTCAGTTAGAAATGCAGAAATCACCCACCTTCTGCGTTGATCTCACTGGAAGCTGCAGACCAGAGCTGTTCCTATTCGTCCACCTTGCCAGCCACCCTGAAAAGTGAACTCTTAAGTTACATAGGTCTGAGCCGTGTGTTCTAAAATATATTGTTATTTTGACTTTAATTTCAGTGATATTTGTGCTTTTTTAAAGAAGGCTGCACATTTTTCTTCTCTTTTAAAGCTAAACAGAAATTCAAAGATACACATTATAGAAAAGTGAAGCTCTAGGTTAATAATAAAATAAGATAAGCCACAAAAAAAATCTGCTTTCTTATTAACATAGTTCTTGTCCCATGTCAAAATTCAAGCACTAGAGTTTTGTGTTCAGCCTTATTGAGTCAGTTAACTAACTCTATGCTTTGCTTCTATGTGATTGCTTGTTTTAGTGAGGCAGAGACTTGACTATAGTAGTTATCCAACATATTTGTTGAAGTATATTGAGATAAAGAGCTATAAGAACAGTTGAGCCTATTTGAATTGCTTGGCAAAGAACTATATATTCAATGTTCACAAATTTTATGGAATTGGGTCTTAACTTAAATAGAGGAAGAATTTGAATCATGGAGGAGTTTCTAATTATGCCTACTATATTGGTAAGTGTAATGTTGTATAAATCAGATCTCTTTTAAGTAATAAAACCTCAACTGAAACTGGTTGAAGAGATAGACAACAGATCGATAGACGGACGGACAGATAGAGTTTTTTAGTTCAGGAAATAATGTTTCATAAGTAGTTTGGATTTGATTTAGGAATTCAAATAAGGTAATCTGGATTTATTCTCTTTCAGACACATATGTGCATTGGCACACCCACACAGACTTACACACGCTTCTGTTTTTTTGGTTGTTGACTTCATTCTCCAATAGCTCACTCACTCTATGTAGTTGACTCCAAAATTTCTAGGTTTACACTCTTATATCTTAGCAAGAGGCCCTGGTAGAAGAGCAATCATCCCTATTTGAATAGACATAAAAATGTCCCAGATTTGAGAATCATTCTCTAAACTCAGCTGCTCTCTCTATGGGCACAGAGATGAACTAGACTGGCTCTCATCATAGGTCTGTGTTTGTGTCTGGGATACAGGTTCCAGGGACATAGATCAGTCCTGTGTCTGGTATATAAGTTCCAGGGATATAGGTCGGTCCCTCCTGAAAGAGAATGAAAATAGAGAGAGATGGCTCACCACATGAAATATCATTGTGTTAATTCCAGCTGAACTATTAAAAACTATTAAAATGAGCAAATACAGTCAATGTCCACAACTGGTATGAAACATAGTAGTGAAAAAATATAAGAGAAAATTATATAGTGTAACATCACACTTGGCTTGTGGTCTTCATTAATATCTCTGAACTTCAACATGAACCTCACACAATGATTTAGTGTCTTCAACTCCAATGATCTCCAGTCATTAGAAAATAGAAGTCAGTGTTTTGGGCTTAAACTACAGTAGGTACTGAACACAAGTCTTGGCATGCATATGGGATGGAAGTAGCTTAGTGCTGTAGGTTTGAAACCATGTGGAGCTAAACAGTCTCAAAATTCCAAACCCACATTGCCAACTCTATCTGCATATACCCTAGTATGACAAATTCAATTATTCCAACACTAAACTCATTCAGTATGTCTCAAACTGAACTGATTCTCTTTTCTGGCAAATCCGTTATCTTCTAACTTTCTATTAAACTCCTCATGATTCTTTGTTGGAAGCTTCCCAATAATGGCTTCTACAACATATTCTGTTTTCAAAAGAAATTAATTTAAATTTGGAGTATATAATTAATTCACTTTTAACAATAAAAAGGTTTTCTCTCGTCTTTATGTGTTAGCTCCCTATATGATAGTATAGGGAAACACTACTATAAATTTCTTATGGATTATCTTTCTAAAGATACATAAATATACATTAAAAAATGCATACTTAGGTTAATCTAAAATAAGTTATGTTCCAGGATCTACCTTATTTAAATATATATATATATATATATATATTCAAGAGACACAGACTCACTGTGTTGCCCAGATGAAATGCAGTGGCTATTCACAGGCTTGATCCCACTACTGATCAGCCTGGGTGTTTGGACCTGCTCCACTTCTGACCTGGGCTAATTCACACCCCTAGGCCACCTGGTGGTCCCCCACTTCAAGAGGTCACTACATTGATACCAGACTTACTGTGGACAACCCAATTAGTATAGCAAACTACAGCCCAGAGCTCCAGGGCTCAAACTATCCTCCTGCCCCACACTCCCAAGTATCGGGTACTATAAGCACCTTCCACAGTGCCTGGCAGGGCTCTATTTTTTAATGCCTTTACAATATATCTTATAGCATATATTTGTATCAATTTAAAATAAACAATCTCATTTTAAAATGGATACCTAATATATTATATCCATGCATACAATATATGTAACCAGTCCTTTTTGATGAGCATGTATTTCCAACTTTTTTGGCTATTCCAAGCAATGCTGCAATAAGTAATACTGTACAGATATCACATATATATTTTATTTTTGAATTTTAGTATCTCTTTGTATATAATGGAAATTAGGCTCTTGTCTATGAATTCTAAACATTTTTTTTATTCAAGTAAGTAATAGTCACGCTTACAGAGAGGAAGAATCAACATTGTTAAAATGGCCATACTGCCCAAAGCAATTTATAGATTCAATGCTATTCCTATTAAATTACCATTGAGATTTTTCATAGAACTAGAAAAAAATATTTTAAAATTCATGTGGAAAAACAACAACAAAATGTCCAAATAACCAAGGCAACCCTAAACAAAAGAACAAAACTGGAGGCGTCATAGTACCCAACTTCAAACTATAGTAACCAAACAGCATGGTACTGGTACAAAAACAAACACATAGACCAATGGAACAGAAGACAGAACACAGAAATAAGGCCACACACCTACAATATCTGATCTTCGACAAAGCTGTCAAAAACAAGCAATGGAGGAAGGATTCTCATTTCAGTAAATGGTGCTGGGATAACTGGCTAGCCATATGTGCAAGATTGAAACTGACCATTTCCTTATACCATATACAAAAATTAACTCAAGGTGGATTAAAGACTTAAATGTAAAACCCAAAAGTATAAAAACCATGGAATACCACTAAGGCAATACCATTCTGGACATAGGAATGGGCAAAGATTTCATGATAAAAACACCAAAAGCAATTGCAACAAAAGCAAAAATTGACAAATAGGATCTACTTAAACTAAAGAGCTTCTGCACAGCAAAGGAAACTCTTGACAGATTGAACAGACAACTTATATATTGGGAGAAAACATTTACAAAGTATGCACCTGACTAAAGTTTAATATACCGCATCGACAAGAAATTTAATGAAATTTACCAGAAAAAAATAAACAACCCCATTGAAAAGTGAGCAAATGAAATGAAGATACTTTTAAAAACAAAACATATATGTGGCCAAAAATCAAATGAAAAAAGCTCAACCTCACTGATCATTAGAGAAATGCAAATAAAAACCACAGTGAAATACCATTTCACACCACTAGGAATGGCTATTAATAAAAAGTCAAAAAAGTAACAGATGCTGGTAAGGTTGCAGAGAAAAAGGAACGCTTATACACTGTTGCTGGGATTGTAAATTAGTTCAACCATTGTGGAAGACAGTGTGATGATTCCTCAAAAACCTAAAACCAGAAATACCATTCAGCCTTGCAATCTCCTTACTGGATATATACCCAAAAGAATCTAACTTATTCTATTATAAAAACACATGCACACGTATGTTCATTGCAGCACTATTCACAATAGCAAAGACATGGAATCAACTTAAGTGCCCATCAAGGTAGACTGGATAAAGAAAATGTGGTATATATACACCATGGAATACTATGTAGCCATAAAAAGAAGGGCATCATGTCCTTTGCAGGAAGATGGATGGAGCTGGAAGCATTACCCTTAGCAAATTAACACAGAAAGAGAACCAAGTACTGCATGTTCTCACTTATAAGTAGGAGCTAAATGATGAGAACACATTGATAAATGGAGTAGAACAATACACACTGGCACCTATTGGACATTGGAGGGTGGGAGAAGGGAGAGCATCAGGAAAAATAACTAATGGGTACTAGGCTTAATACCTGCATGATGAAATAATCTGTATAACAAACCCCCATGACACAAGTTTACCTATATAACAAACCTGAACGTGTTCCCCTGAACTTAAAATTAAAATTAAAAAACAAAAACTAAAGTGTATGGATTCTAAATTCAGAAAAATCATATTTCAGAGTTTTGGACCTGCATATTGAAGCTGTATGAACCAAGACTAGCTTCCATGTAATGTGCAACTTATGAAAGTATCTATAGGACTCCGTTTCCTCATCTATGTAATGGGGTTAGTAAGACTCATTTAGTTGCTATGAGAGATAAATGAGCTGATGCATTCAAGTCATTGATTATTTTCTTTGACATCATATTTGAATTTGCATCATTGGGTAGAGTGAATCTCTTTTATAATATTGAATATACACTCTGCTTTATAAGATAACCTCACCATGCAAGATAATTGTCATGCATAATGTTCAAAGGATCAATACAGACCACTCACATGGCTTGAGGATGAAGACATGCCAGAGTTTCAACTAATTTGTTAAGCAATACCTACTAGAAAACAGATGCCTCAAAAAATCCTGATTGAATATTAAGAATTTTGTCAGTCTTCAATAAAAAATAAAAAAGATACTGTATACCTTCATAGTCAAAATACTAGAGATTTAAGGTGACTGGAATACTGCCACTTCTTTTGTTTGAAATTGATTTGCTCTTTGAAGTGTTTTGGCAAAATTTTGGCCTAATTCTCCCTTTTTCTGACAAATGCACATATCGGGCTACCATAAAGAAATGACAGAAATGTTTTGCTTTATATAATCAAGGGAACTAGCTAAACTTGAAGAATCAGCCTGAAAACCCATAATCCAGGGTGACTCTCTCTATATTTTATCAAATTGGTTTGAAAAGTGCAAGATCTTTACTTCTGGTAACTTCAGGTGATGCTCTGTGCAGATGCTCACTGCTTTATCTTCAGGGAACAAGAATCAGGGAATAATGTTTCCTGACTTCCTACTTGAAATCTCCTAGGTGAACATTATCTCCCATCTCCCTATTCACTTGTAAGCAAAGCATAACAAAATAAAATCCAGAAGATTGAGAGTGTTGGATCTTTCGGAAACTTCCCTTTTGGTGAAAATAATTAGTGAAAAATAGACAACTCTTCACCTAGGAGACAAATAAATTAGAAAAGGCCGATATGTTGTGAGCATTTCAGGGAAAGTATAAACGGAAGAACCAGATTCACAAGAAAGAAACATTTTTTCAATTCAGAGAGGACACTAGAACAAAACAAAACAACTTGATTTAATTAATACAATCAGAGGGAGAAAAGCATTTAAAATGTGTTGTGTGTAGGTATGCAATGCCCTAATGGAGATGGGTGTTTATTACATGCCTTTTATTCAAAATTTTAGTGGGCATGTAGTATTGTTGTGTACATGCTGTACAAGTTTCTGAGTCATACTTCCACCAGTTTCAGTTCAGCAACCTTTGGAATTTGTTGAGAAAAGTCAGAAACTGTACTGTAGGGTCAGAATGGCTGACTCCATGCTTTCACTTGGGTAACTAGGCAAGCTGTCATAACTATGGGTTCGGGTGTACAGGGGAGGTTTTGACTCTAATGTCATAAATCTCAGCAGTAGAAATAATCAAATAAATGAGTTCTTTTTGTAGGGCGTGTCAGTACATATCCTCTGCCCAGTTTCTAAAGTATAATGTATCTCTTGGGTTTTCAAAGTCAGGCACAAAATCCTCAGTTTAGAATGTACATAGTGACTCTTATCATTACTGAATGAAGTGCTTCTTGCTGTACTGTCCAGAAATATCAGAGAGTAGGTCTCTGTGTTTAACAAACACAGCACTGACTCTATTTGGTTCTTACATTTGCCTAGGTTAGCAGTTGTCAACTTGGGGTGAATTTGCCCCAGCCTCCCCAGGGGACATCTGGCAATGTCTGATCACATGTTTAATTATCACACCTGTAACCTAGTGAGTAGAGGCCAGGGACCCTCCTCCACCACCCAAATGTCAATAGTGCCAAAGTTGAGAAACCTTGGGTTAGTTTTTAGGTTGAGCACAAATTCAGATAAAAACATAACTCAGCTCCTTAAATAAAAACTTGATAAAGGAAATGTAACAATGAATATACTGAAATTTCACTTTGAGCATCCTGAGATTTTGCCATATAAAAACATGTGGGCACAGTTTCTGACCACGTTTAATTCTAATTCTCATCTGATAAATGGATTTTGCCAAGTGAAAGACGACTCAAACTTATCTTCTCTAGGAGAAAAAGAAGTAACTTATATTTGCATTGCAGTAGCTCAATTATGAATAATCTATAATTTTACAACCCTTGAGAAATGCCTTTTAGCTATTTTTCTTTTTTCCTAAGAAAATGTAAGATTAAAATGGTTTTTACCTATGCAGGTGTACCTTGCCTTAAGCAAGTTCTATATATATATGAAAACATAAATTTATAAAGATATTAATCTGGGCCAAATATTTGCTTTAGAAAAAGAATTTATTGGTTTATAAAAGACAATGTGGGAAGTTTCCCATAAATTTTTAAATCATGGCACATTTACAGATAGTTTGACCTGTTTTCTGCTTTGGGAAACACATAAATATTAATTGAAAAATTAAAACTATAAAATTAGTTAATCAATTAGCCATCTTAAAAATATCTGCTAATTTTCTAACAGAAATGACTTCATTTGGCTGAGTAAATACAATAGTTGAAGTACAGGCTTTACATAAGTATTGTGTCTATTAAACTGGTTCCAATAATGTGCTTTTTTCTCTCTACACTGCTATCATTCTTCTGAGAAGAACGATACCTTAATCTTATATTGAGGTAATCATTCTTATGTGAAAAGTTGCCAAAAGTAAGACTTTTTGTTTTTCTTATCAGTCTAAGTTTTCAGGGGTGTTAACACAACTGAACAGGCTTACATCTAATGCAGTATTGCATCATGGATATGTCAAATACATATTGAGAATCACAAGAAAAAAATAGAATAACAGCATTAAATATAATCCAACACAAATCCCTAACCACTGTTTTCAAAATTTCTGCAAAATGCACACTTTATTCACTTATTCATTGATCCCTTCCAGCAACAATTATGTATCTAGTAGCTGTGAGATTTTAGTACCTAGGAGAGGCACTCTAGCACCTGTATCTTTGGTTATGGCTATTCAGTTTTTAAACCACATAGGCAAGGTCCTTCCCTAAGTTTACAGTATAGAGGTGAAGATGATGAGTCAAACTCAGCATGCTCATTGGACAGCTGATGAAGGGGAGGGCCATGAAACTGCACAGAAGCAGCAAAACTAGCTTTGTCCAGACAGTCAGGGACAATCTCTTAGAGAAATAATATAGGAAGAAAATCTTTTAGGAGATCCAAGAAAAAGAGAAGATAACCTCCTTAAGTGCCCATGGAAATTTAAACTTCACTTCAAACCATTCATTGCATTGCTATTTAATAAACTCAGGTATGGTGGGGGGAGCATTTATTTATAATAGAATCCAAAAGCTAGACTAAAATATATACAAGAATTTTTTAATAATCAGTATTTAAAAGTATATCAGTGATATAATCTCCAGAGTAAATTCATCCATATTTTTTTTTTTCTTACAGGAGTCTATCTTTGACCAGGGTATAGATTCAAAGAGTAAATCCATAATTGATGAGCTGCACACCCCTGGAGAATTCATGAGTCTACTCTGAGTCTCAGTTTTGTCATTCTTAAAATAGGCGTAATATCTACCTTTAGAATTTTGTCCTGAGAATTCAAGGTAGCTCCATAATTTCTAGCTCATAGCAGGTACACATCAAGTGGCAGTTTAATTTTTCTCCTAACTAAATTGGTCATCAAATATAAAAAAATAGTTCCCAGACAAAAATTATTTTTTAAAGATAAATGATAAATCTACATATATATAACACATTTATTATCTGTGAAAAGAAATATAAAATGATTTATTAATTTTGTATGAGAAAAATAATTTAAAAAGAAAATTCGATAAGATGGACTGGCAAACCTGAAAGAGATTTTTATTACTGCAATATAAAAAAAATTATATAAAATTGTTAAACATGACAAAAATGGAAGATGAGTAATGAGCAAAGACTAAAGTAATATGTACACAAAACTGTATGATATGGAAGAGAATCAATTCATATTTAAGCTATTAGATTTTATAGTAAACTGAATAACGAGCCCCAAAAATATCCCTGACCTGATTTTCAGAACCTGTCAATATGTCAACTTGTGCAATAAAAGGGACTTTGCAGATGTAATTAAGTAAAAGATCTTGAGATGAGATTATCCTAAACTATCTGGGTGAACCCAATGTAACCAAGCATTAGGATTTTTATAAGAAGGTGGTGGGAAGATGAGACTTAGTAATAGGAGGTGTAACTTTAGAAGCAAGAGGTTGGTGTGATGCAAGAAAGGGCCCGAGAGCCAGGGAATGGAGGAAGCTGGAAAAGGCAAGAACGTGAACTCTCCCTCTAAGCCTCCAGTGGAATGTAGCTTGGCCAACACCTAGATTTTGTACTTCTGATCACCAGATCGGGAGAGTAATAAATTTGTATTAGTTTTCCCATTAAGCTTGTGGCAATTTGTTACAGCAGCAATTAAAATAAACTAATACAAGTCTAAATATGCCCAGGTGTTCAGAAAATCACATGAAGGAAGATGGCTGACAATGGCTGATACAATAAATGAATTGAACAGAGAATGTCAAAAACCAAAATGTATTATAGATTTATATTTTCTGTGCAAAAGTAAGCAAAAACTGTGTGTGTGTGTGTGTGTGTGTGTGTGTGTTGAGACTGAGTCTGTCGCCCAGGCTGGAGTACAGTGGCGAGATCTCAGCTCACTGCAAGCTCCGTCTCCCAGGTTCACGCCATTCTCCTGCCTCAGCCTCCCGAGTAGCTGGGACTACAGGTGCCCGCCACCATGCCCGGCTAATTTTTTGTATTTTTGGTAGAGACGGGGTTTCACCATATTAACCAGGATGGTCTCGATCTCCTGACCTCATGATCTGCCCGCCTCGGCCTCCCAAAGTGCTGGGATTACAGGCTTGAACCACCACACCCAGCTGCAAAAACTTCTTATATATTTCGAATTATGTAGTTTTCAAACAATATTAAATTCATTTTATAGCAGTATGAAATGAGATGAGGGTAAGATGTATTGAAATACCCTGAGACATTTGTAGAATAATATGGAAGTATCATAGAGACACCTCATTCCTCAGTGAGATGCATTGCCATTTTTATTAACGAAATCCTCCTGGTCAACATTTCAGCTCACCCAGAGGTTAAACTCCTTATTCTGCATGTTTGTTCATTTGTAATTAGTGATAGGTCCTTTTTAGTGTTAGTGTCTTCGTGGTTAGCCTGAAGGAGCTTTAGAGAAGCCTCAACTTGTTTCCTGAATTTTAGTAAAGTTGATTTCACCTTTGTGTATTTACATTTCTCTACTACTATAATTTTAATTTACTGATCAAGAGTCAACATCTATATCATTATGTGTGATTAGACAAAGAAGATCTATGAACATTTTCCTAAACTTATATTGCTTTCCCCCCATGGTTGGCCCTATCACATGAAAAAGAGACTTGTTGAAATGGTACATTGGATGAAAACAATGAATGAAAATAAAGGTAGAGAGAAGGGAGAAACAATTGCTAGAAAATCTCTCTTATCCAGTGTCCAGAAAGCTGATTGCTTTGGGGAGGAAATAAATTTGTATTGGCTTAGGGGAAATCAGTTTGTGGATAATACTGGTTTGGGGAAATTTTGTTGCATTTCTAATTTCCTGACCTGGGTTGTTACAATCAAACAAAATTTTATTCTTTTCACTTGCACTCCAGATGGAAGAAAATGTAAACAGCTGTCCAAGCGGTGATGGAGGCTTTTCTTCCACATTCTTGCATGTCATTATGTTAGAGATTTACTTTTTCAGCAAATTGAAACCTCTAAACCTAGCAATCAAATTTTCCCCCTCTCCCTCTCTTTGTATTCCAACTATCATCAATTGCTTACTTTCAGAAATAGTTTTCCAAAGATGAAGCTATGATAAGTATGCATGGTCATTATCATATTTACTCTCATCAGTACCATATAGCATTATGTTGTTTACAATAATGAGCTGCTGGAGGCAATCCTGTAAACACAGCCGTGTGACAGCCCAAATGGAGAAAAGCAAGTCATTGTTAAGGAAGAGAATAGGTATGTGCCAGTTGGACTACTATGCTGTGGATATTGCTGGTGATTGCAATGTGTGGGTCCAGTCCAAAAAGAAATCTCTTACTCAATACTTATCTAGTTGCTGGGCACATACGAAAGAAACGAAGATATGAGGGAATTTAGATGGTTAAATAAAACCAACAAGACAGTTTTTTCTTTTTAAAATTTTGTTTAAGTCTATAGGTTAATTATATTCACTTAGTAAGCAATACATACAGTAAAAATGCAAAATTGATATATTTAACTTAAACAAATTTAGATTTATGTGGATGGTATGCCCCTATTTAGGGTCCACTCCTATTTTCTTACTCATGTTAAGCAGACAGTTGATGCAATCACACAGAAAACAATCAATGCAAGCTATCAAAATCTATGGAAGTATGTATAAAGTTTATTTCAGGGTTTCCTGATCATTAGAAAGAATTAAAATTCACTGTTTAAGTGAGCCTCAAGTAGATAGTGATAAAATTATCACTATTCTCAAGGAAGAAATTGAAGAAAATTGAGGACAATAAAGAAATATTACTAATATAGACTTAGAGGAGATGATACACACACACACACAAACACACGAAGTTTTATATATTACTTAATGGGAGTTTTATAAGCTTTTCAAGGATTATTTTAATTTTATGGAATTGTTATTTTCCTTACTGACTTTAGAACATGACTGCCTCAAAAAATGTTACTCCACAATCTATTAACTAATTCAACACACATTTACTGAGTACCTCCTGGACTGAAGGCACTACTCCATGGAGAAAACATGAAGAATCAGACACTTTTGCTTTTAGGAGCTGACAGTCTCAATGGTACTGATACATCAAAGTAAAATGTGATGCAATTTCATAGCAGAATCAACAGTGTGCTAACCAAGCATGAAGAAGTATGGAAAGTGATGTAAGACGAAAAACTCTTTATAATTTGTTCATTAAAATATATTGCAGTTTTAGAGTTCCATTGTGTTTACCAAATTATCAAGAGAATACAGATAATTCAAATAAGTAGAGAAGAAGTATGTAAAATGTAGGTCTTTACTAGCTTATTTTAAGATAGAGTAAATGTATATTTGTGCATATACTTTTGTGTTTTGCTTTTCTTTTAGTGTAGAGAGGGCTTAAATTTTCAAAGCTGTGCTATGGTTAGATAAGGAATACACAATTTAGATAGCGAAACAATCAAGCCCATTGTAAGTGTCAAAGGTTTAATCCCTTAATGAGAATCAAAAATAATTTTTTAAAGCATCTCTGAGAAATATTAATGATACCTTAATACTTTAAAAAATATACATATATTTATGTACTTACTTTTATTAGTGGTTCTTAGTAAGCTCCCCCATACCTGTAATCTCATATTACTGAATAATCACTCTATGTAGTTAGAGCAAAAGTCTTCTGCTGTTGTACGGAAAATTGATCTTTAACCTGTGTAGTGGTTGTTGTTGTTGATTGGCACAGATCTTTTCTAGATCTGCACTTGTCCACCAACTGCTGTGAGTATTATCTCAGTGATTGTCTTTTCTCGGCCAAGCCAGAGCCCTTATGGCTGGGAAGGTATGCTGCTCTCTACCTATCCTCTTCCAAAGCCCAGAGCCAAGACTGACTGTTTTCCTTGCCATAAAATGGCATCAACTTTGTGGCACAATCCATACTCCAGAGCTTCCCACTGGACAGGCTGAAGTTAGGTTATAGCTACTTAGTTTTTCCCCCTGCCTTATCCTGCTTTTATTTTCACTCCCCTTGTCCAGAGAGCACTTGCCCAATACATTACTGGAAAAAAAGAATTCTCATCTCATACTCTCTTCTAGGGAGCTTGAACTAAGTTAATATCCCTACATTCCCAGTACCTAACCCAGTGCCTGACATATGTCAAATTCAGTTAGTGATAATTGAATGAATGCTGAATGACGTTTGATTCATGGTATTAGCCATTTGGTGATACTCAGGACTCTCAGTTTATTGCAGGATATATGTCTTGATAGACCTCTCTACACTTCAACATCCAAAAAGGAAATCATTTTAGGACCACTTACAGATTCGTGAAGTACAACATTGAAAATCCACTGACATTTTTGTTCTTTACTTTCTTTTTCCTGGTTCCTCTCTACTTAAGGAAGTCAATTTTAGAAGTGATCCACTTATCTGATACTAGATTCTGCCAAGTTGCAGAAGCAACAACCAACACAACTAAGAACAAATAAAATAAAAATAAAAATTAAAAAATCTGGAGTTTAAAACCCAAGTGTGTTCCAGTCAATAAAGTGTTAAAATTGTTTAAAAACTGTCAAAAATACATGCTGTAAATAAACTGAGGATTGACTAGCTGCACAGCTTCTATAAAAATATTGTACACTTGCATGATGATCTATAATTTACGCATGGCTATTAATTTGAAACTATCCTGGCCGGGCGCGGTGGCTCAAGCCTGTAATCCCAGCACTTTGGGAGGCCGAGACGGGCGGATCACGAGGTCAGGAGATCGAGACCATCCTGGCTAACACGGTGAAACCCCGTCTCTACTAAAAAATACAAAAAACCAGCCGGGTGAGGTGGCGGGCGCCTGTAGTCCCAGCTACTCCGGAGGCTGAGGCAGGAGAATGGCGTAAACCCGGGAGGCGGAGCTTGCAGTGAGCTGAGATCTGGCCACTGCACTCCAGCTCGGGCGACAGAGCAAGACTCCGTCTCAAAAAAAAAAAAAAGAAAAAAAAAAGAAACTATCCTGAAAAATATAGACTACTTACATAGCTTCAGAGTTTAACCTTTCTGCCGTTTTTCCCCCCAAAGTGTCCAATTATCTCCTATCAGACCCAAAAGTGAGTCATCTTGTTAAAGAGCTTGCAATCCCATTACAGATAAGCTCCAAATATTGATGTGTGCCTTTTATTTCCTTGGCCTGTGACATCATTGTAGGACTAAAAATGTTCAAATCTGTTGCTGCATGACAGAAAGAAAATGGTTGTGAGATCTCAGATACATGCAAAAAAAATAGTTTACTGAATTTCTACTTCACAAGACATTGTTTTTGTAGCGTAGGCCTATGTGGGTCCCAAGGAGAACCAAGTACAAAAGTGTGAGCACGGAACATAGCTCTGGAACACACTCAGTGTTTAGGTATTCAGTAAAGGTACCTGGAAGGGGCTTGTCAGGGAAGCCTCTGTGGAGTAGCCTCAGAGAGGCACGTTGACATCGTGGCAGTCAACAGGGAAGGAAATATTGTCTTAAACAGAATTCACAATGCCTATTTTGTAGGCATGCAAATTATTAAATATTTAATGTGAGCTCTTGGGGTAAAGCAAACAAATATATAAATAAAAACTCTTTGTCTCTTTACCCTTTGAAATCTATGTCATGATAAATAGCTAAAAAAAATGCTCATTGAATGAATAAATGAATGAGTGAATGAATGAATGATAAATTCAGAATAATTACTTTGTATCTATTTGGCACTATATGGGGGGAATAAAATATGTTTCTTGAACTCCAGTTTTCATAATCAGTTTGTTCACCTGTAATCGATGATTTTCACTTGATTTTAGGAATTTTTGGTGTGATAATAGGTGGATTTGAAAATGTCAGATTTTGTCATTAAATAAATAGTATTCTAATAGAGAAAGTTGAAATTGAATACTTATCTAATAAATTGCAACAGTGAGAACTACTAAGTTAAATAACCACCCTGAAGTAATTTGTATTTTTCCTTCAGAGTAAATTATTTTAACATATGTTTAATTTCTTTAAATGACTCCACTCAACCTAAGATAATAAGAATAGCGGTGGCTTTTAGGAGCATTCAGATTTCAAATACATTTTCTGGTAATAATATTTCTACTAAATAAATGAGGATTAACTCTGTAGAGTATTTTAAAGTTGTGTTCTTACCATATAATCACATAGACATTTATAGTTAAAGCTACAGTTCTTCCATTTGCAGATTTAACTATCACTTTAATGAATGTTGTTCCATTTGTTTGTTCCAGTACTTTATTTTTACAATAAACAGGTAATTATAAGCAAAGTGCTATCCTGAGTTCTGTGAATCCTTCTAGAAAATTATGGAATCTGAGAAGATATCATGGGAACCCCCAAATTTATAGCCTGTGGGTCATGACCCAATGGGAATTGGTTACTGGCATCTTAAGTGGGAGCGGTCTTGTGAGACTGAGACCTTAACCTGTGGGTCTGTGCTATCTAAACACAGTGTCAGAACGGAATTGAATTATTGGATACTAAGGTAGCGTCAGAGAGCTGGAGAAGACACAGCATATTTGATATCAGAAGGAAAAGATCCTTTTATCAACTGAGTGAAATTTTGAACTACACTATAAAAGAAAAATGTCTGAAATTGAAAAAAATTTAAATACAATTAAATGTGTACAGATAAACACAAAAACACTGAGTGGAATAACTTGGAGATAAATTTGAAAAAATATCCCTTAATTAAGGTAAAAAATAGTCAAGGAGAGATAGAGAGTAAAAAAAGATATAATAAATTTCATCAGATCAATCCAACGAATTAAACACAAATGTCTTACAATTTTTAGAAACAAAAAGCAGACTAAGAGTGGGGGAAGGTGTCATCAAAAAAAAAAAAAAAAAAATTACCAGCACTTGGAAGACACAAATGTGTCTAGGAACACAGAGAATCTAAACTGATGAGAGGAATTTTTAAAAATAACATACCTAAATCTACCATCATAAGATCTCAAAACACCAACAGAATGTGCTAAAACTTCCAGAAAAAAAAAATCTACAAAATATTGAGAATCAGGTTGGCATCATATATCACATAAGTAAAACTAGTCTCTAGAAAATAATGCTTTCAAAGTTTGTCAGGAAATTATTTTGACTATAAATCCTATTTCTGTCAAATAACCAATGCCAAAATAAATATTTTTCAGACAAGAGGACTCATGGGATATTTGCAGGTATGTGCCAGAAGAAAAATTAGAGTGAAAACCAAGAGAAAGGAAGATTTGAGGTACAAGAAACAATCGCAATAACTTAAAAGTGCAATGAAAATAAGCCTCAGGATGACGCCCAAAAAGGGACCAATTTAGAAAAGGAAATTCGAAGAGGATCTAAGTTGAATGTCTTCAGAAAATGAAATGGAGTCCATTAAAAGTAATGATGAATAATAAACTGGAAAATGATAATTAATATTTGAAAAAGTATTTTCCTTCTCTGGACAAGAAAAATATAAAATCAATGAGAAAATCACAAAAATACTCACAGGGCATCCAAGTTTCAAATAAAAAGTAAAATAAAATGTACTATGACCCTAAGCAACTGATGAGTTCAAAAAATAAACAATTTATCTGGACATGACTCAAGAAATCGTTTTTATTAAATGTCTTAGAAGTAGTAAACACTGAAACCACAGGAAAGAAAAGTAAATCCAAAATAGTTTAAATGTTGCTAATGGTTTTCAGTATTTCAAATCAATTGGTAGAAAACCCACAGAAGTCTTAATTATGTTTACTGGACCAAAAACAATGTTATCACAACTGACAAACGTAAAGGAAACTGGAGGCTGGTGGAGAAAGTTGAAAGGAAGGGTAGGAATACTAATTTTTATTTTACATATTGGTGTGTGTAGAAATAGTTTCTAAATGTGATGAAATAGTAAGATATTTAAGTGTAGTATTTGCAGATTTAAAGGTAAAAACAGGATAAAAATAATAAAGCTCAAGATGTAGGGTGAAAAGTTAGCTGATAAATCCTTGTGTTAGAAGCCGGAAGATGCTGTCTAAAGTTATTTACGCAAATAGGACTACAAATAAGTATTTGTAAGCTAAACATAGCATTTTTAATATAAAATTTGGAATAACTGAAATCCCATAAATTTAGAAGTACTTGCATCTGGGAAGTATAGCGCAGCATGAGGAGGGGCAGAATGCAATCACTGGTAAAACACAAAGCAAATCTTTGCTTATCTTCCACATTCAAAAGCGTCAAAATCACCTATTTTAAAAATATAACTAAATAATAAAAACTGCAACAGTTTTACTTCCATTTCTTTGTTTCTCAGAACACTTATTAATAGTTCTTTAGTATATCTTCCAACCCTTTCAGCCTCCTCTCTTGTGTCAGCTGATTCTGTGCAGTCTTTGACCAGATTCACACAAGTGCCATCTGACAACATTTGCCTCCAATCCTGCATTGTGCCCTTCGTTTTCTGCTTCAGGGCTTCTGTGTCCTCACAGCTGTGAAATACCCATGACTACCTATTCAACATACACATATACACAGAACAGAAGTGTGAAGGAGTTAATGGCCTTCTGGGACAAATCTAACAAAAAAGGAGTCAGAAGCTGGGGGAAAGATGATTCTGAGACTTACTTCAGTTTCAAGTGGTCCAATGGGACAGAGCAACAAGTCATCACAGCAATAGAATAGACAACCCAACGACATGTCCTTGTGTTGACTCTTCTTTCTTGTCTCCCCCATCCTTCATCTCTGCTTCTTGTGTTCATATTCTGGATTTAACCACCCAGATGGAAACCACTATCTCTGGTTCTGCTTTGAAGGAAACCAAGGCTAAGACCCAGGACATGTAGACTGTAAGGGAAGGATAAGTTGTCATGGGAGAACTCAACTGTGACTCCCTATTTGATATTCTGAGAAGGACAGGAATCAGTCTTTAGTATTCTTGGTGAGAATTCCCGGAAACTTGGACACGACAATCCCTAGTAAATGAAGTTAGGCAGCAAAACGGCTTCACCATTGTATTGAAGAAAGTTTCAGAAGACTTAAAATGAGGAGGTTAAAATCAATTTTCAGGAAACCTACCCCCCTTACCATGATTCCTTGGAAGGCTTAAAGGAGAATCCCTTCAAGAATACAGCAAAGTTTGCCCTGGCGAGGGGAGCAATGGTCTCTTTGGTGGTGGCTGTCCTCTGCAGACTAGATTCAGCATCACTGGATGTAATGGAACAGGGCTCCCTCGTATTAATAGGAGAGGTGAAATCCCAGAACGGCAGTGGTATCTTTCAACGTTTATTTTCAAGGGCAAAGTAAAGACCATAAACATAATTGGCAGTGAGGCCTGAGTGACTACAAAATGCCTTTACCATAGGAGTCAGTGGCAACTAATAGATTACAATGTTCCTTTGGATGTAAAACATTGACAGTTTACTAAGGGGTTACTGGACTTGTGATATTAAAAACAATAGTTTAAAAGAGAGCTAAGGAGCAGAAGGCTGATATCAAAGATCACAATGAAAAATCCACTGTGTTTTCAAGTTGTAAATTTCCATATGTCTGTTCTAACCCAGGGATCCTTGATTCAAAGTGGACCAGGAAGAACCTGTAATGACACAACAATTGTACATAGTAAAAATGCCTCTGATTCTTCCTTAAAGAGAACTGTGGCCATTTACCACCATACTTGTACTCTGGCAGGAGGAATATCTAGAATTTGGGGAAATTTTGAGAATTGTTGGATATAAGTCTGAACTGACACCTGAGTACCTGTCATGCTATGATAGTCCTCTAGTTAATGTGGACTTTGGAATCCAGATTGAAAAAAAAAAAGACTGACCCAAGTCTGTGTGTGCAGAAGTATATATGGACCAATTATTTGGTTATTTCCCCAATTCCTTAATATAAAATTGGATAGATATGCCTAATTGTCAGCCAGCAAAACCTTCAAACTGGCTTCCTGCCATATAAAATAAGAGTTGCTATGATAGAAAAGCCAACTGAAAGATTCCTAAATATCTTTTCCTTTCCCTACACCCAGGCAAAAATATGAAATCTGAAGAAGTGACACATCCCATGAGAAAATGTGCCAATTAGCACCACCATCAAAGATTTAAAAATTGTAATGTTAGTACTCCATTATATCTCTGTCTAATAGAGCTGCAACAATAGAAACAGTAACAACACCAAGTGGATTGGGCAGTTGGTGAAGTACATGTACATTTAAGGTTGTGGCCCCAAATGTAACTGCTATGCTACCTGTGTTCTCTTTGCTAGAACATGTCAACACAGCCTTTGGAACTTAGAATGTAATTATTGGTCTCATGATTGTGTTTTTCGCAACTCACATCAGAAAAAGAGAACAAAAGCAGATTTTCTTTTCATGTGAATGACAGTAGTATATTTTCTGCATCTTGTTACAGGGCTATTTACATTCTCCTACCTTGTTTTCATATTATAGTGCAGGGCACCTTGATTATCTTTGAATTATGCAGAATATTACTCTGTTGCACAATACTGAAGATTATCCTAATTGACCTGGTCAGCAAGAAAGACAAGTAATTCAGATGTCCTATCAAGGCAAACATGCCATATGGTGGGACATAAATCCACAAAAACTCTTGTTACATTAAAAGTATCTTTGGATTTCCAAATATCTATGGCATCCTAAGACATCCCTTCTAAGATAAAAAAAAAGAAAAAACAAAAAAAAACTTTATTTCATCTTATAATTCTTATTATTAAGGATGAGACCTATCACTTGGTGGGCTTTTGGATTTTTGAGCCAGTATCTATTGTACCTATAAATACTGACTAATTGAAGAGGGAAAAAAATACCTCAAGCCTATATAACAATTCACTTGGTGTGAGATGTTTCTGTGAGCCAAAAGTGGGCTGATGTCTCATTGTTTTTCATCTCAGAAGTGGCTCTAAACAAAGTGGTAAATAGAAATCTTTCTGGAAGGTAGAGCTGTGAGCAGTGCATTCGGTGTTCTCTTTGTAGGCATGGAAAAGTGACCAGAGTTACGAATACACATTAACTCTTGACCAGCAGTGAATGGTTTGTCTGGTTAGTAAAGAGTCTGGTAAGGACAAGAAAGGAAGTTAAAAACAAGGAGCAAATCTTGATGATGATGGACTTTTGGGAGTAAATATTTGTTCATTTCTTCGTGTCTCATGTTAGTGTTCACCAGAGGACACCCACTGCAAGGAGGTGGTCAACCACCAAGCCATTGATCAATGGAGAACAGCCTGCTTGGTGAATGTCAGTTTTCTTTCCTTGGCCACAGGAGTGCTAGTGCTATGAGTCCATGAATTGAGTGTCCATGGCCTCAGGAATAGTAGTGATGCATGGATTCAACAGCATGGGCTCCCTCCAACTTGAGGAGATGAACCACTGCCATTGCCGATTGCCTAGTCCACTGGCAACAGAGACCAATCATGACTACTTAGTATGACATCATTCCTCAAGGAGTCCAGCTACACTCTTGATGGCAAGACGATTATAATAGACATTATCTACCCTGAAGGAAACAATGATTTATTCTTATCAGTACTGAAAACTACTCAAGATATAGATTACTTTTTTTCTCTGTCAGCAACATCATCTGAGGACAGAATGCCTAATCTATGATTATGGTGAGATGTGTGTGTGTGTGTGTGTGTGTGTGTGTGTGTGTGTGTGTGTGTGTATAAGACTAAGATTAAGGGACCCATTTTGTAGCAAAGAATGAATGACAATAGAATTTTCAACAGTTTTATCATGTACCCCATCACTCAGAGGCAGTCAGTCAAAAATAATGATGGAATAAACTGTTCAAGATTCAACTAAGTTGAGAGTTCCAGGAGCATCCCCTGCAGAGTTAATGCTCAGTCCTCTAGAATATGAAATATGCACTAAGCCTGCATTTAATATATATGGTTCTGTGCCTAGTGGGTGGAAGAGATGGATCCAGGAAATGACAGGCAATAGTAACATTAGTCTTTCCATTTGCAGAATTTTGGCCTCCCATCCCCATGAGTTCTACCTGTTCTCTTTAACTATCTTATTCCAATGGACCCAAGAAAAAGAAAAATGTTAATATATGAGTGGATATAATTAACCCATAATGCCATAAGAAGCCTAATTTACTGCTACACAGTGGCATCTGGAAGGAGTATGTCCGCAATGCTGGCAATTCAATGGAGTATCTCCTAAGATACATTGTACACTAATAATTGTAAAAGGGCAAATACAGCAATATAGTTTCACTAGAGCAAAGTATGTAAGGGTACCATCTCTTCAAGGAAGAATGTTTGGATTACCCAAATAGATAAGCAACCTGGAAAAGTAAAATTAGTAGTGAAGGATGAGGAAAGTCTAGATTTGGAAGTAAAGAAATGAGATGATGTATAAGAATTATGGCTTAAACCAAATTCAGTAGGCTTGTGAATTTTTTTCTCTAAATCTGTTACCCTTAAGTCATTGCAGGGAATTTGGCTGACACAATTCAGAATCTGACTCTGTTACTGATTGAACTTAAAGAAGGTCATGAGTAAATCTGAATAGTTTAAAGGAGGAATTATATTTTTTGCCTTGTTTTTCTGCATCATTTCAAATATTCTCATCCTGACCAAACATTCAAGCTAATGCTTCATTCATCCTAACATAAATATTACCTGACAGTGTTCCATTTCTCACAATTCTCATTTCCCATCCAGCAGTTTCTCTGATACTGAGTACTCCCACAAAGCTGACTCATACTCATGTATGTATGTACTTTAGGTGTGTAAAAGAGTTAATACCCCATAGGACAAACTTTGACCAATATTGGGGGTGACCACACAGCCTCATTGGCTCAGGATTGATTTAAGATATACCAGTTGTTTCAGTATTACTATTATTAATACATTCTCCTTTCACTCTCATAATTGCCCTGTTTCACATAATGGGGTATATGGTCACCTTATTACTAAGGTATCAGAGCCGATAGATAGATGCTTCTTCCATGCTTAATTGAGGTGGACAGCCCTGAGAGGCATTTGATACACTTTCTAGATGTCTCCATACTATTGAACAGTCGTTCCTATATGGTGTTGAAAAACTTAATACGTCCTTTTATTGGCTTTTCTTTGCTCCGTTTTTAACTCACACTGTGATTACTGTTTTCTGAGATCACATTTTGAAGTGAATGGCTAACGCGACAAAAGGCAAAAACTCTTTGAATTAGGCTCCACTCGTGGAAGAACCCAGACTTTGTCAGCTTGGTTTCAATAAGTGATAATATTGTATGGACTAGTTATGGTTCCATAGCAAATCGTTTCAAAATTCAGTGGCTTATGGCAAGAAGAATTGATTTATCTCCCATGTATATAAGATGGAAGAGGGTCAGGTCACCTAGGCTGTGCTTAGCTGGCAGCTCTGCTGGCTACTGAGATCTTTGCATCAATAGGAATAGCTCTGTTCCAAGTATTTTTCATCCTCCATGGATTGCAGTTTAGCCAAAGTGAGTTTTTCTATGGTAATAGCAGAGGTAACAAGAAGGTGAGAAGAAACACAAAAGACAAAGCCTAGGCTTATAGCCAGCGTGTTGTGACTTCTATTCACATGTTATTGGTCAAAGCAAGTCACATGTTGAAGCCCCAAATCAAGGGGCAGAGAAGTATACTCCATCTAAGATCAGGCAATGGCAAGAGTATATGTGCAGGGAAAGGTGAGGAATTGAGGCTAACAAATCAATCTAATATATGGTTATGAAAGAAATGTTAGTATATTTCCTGTGAAAGAAAAGCCTATGAAGTATTTCTGGTAATGATGCTAGTAGGCCAATAGGTAAATTCTATTTAATGGGAACTAATGAAACTTATGTTTTCTGTGTCTAAACATCAAAGAAACACAACACAACAGTTTTTACACTTCATAAATTACAAACAAAAATGGAGGAGACAGAACAGTTGTTTAAGAGACTACACTCTTGTTGCGTAGTAAGACTTTAGAGTGTATGACTTCTGACCTCTTCACTATGTCTGGGAAATAAGATACAGTAATAATTATTACATGTAGAACATCTCTCAATCTTCAGAGTTGAAAAAAATAGAGTAGAAGAAGAATAGCATTCATGAAACACATTTATTTTCACTGGGGCCCAAACAACGTATTCTATAATTTAGAAAGATCACAATGAACTTTATGGTAAACAATACCTCTAAAATAGTGAGACTTGCAGAGCAATTGGCACTCATTAAAATTCAGTGTTGGAAGCAGCAGGTGGCACGCAGTTTCATGGAACAATTTTGCAGTGTCCTTCCAGGGTTGAAGCAAAACAATTCATGTCACAGGATACCAGGTCTTACCCAATCCCCGTTTTAAGTTACCATGAGTAACAGTTCTTCTATTTTTATATGAATAGATTTAAGGAACTTGAACTGAATGTATTACAATAGCTTTCCAAAATATACATTTTCCTACCATGTGGTAGAAGGTGAATATATGCATTTCATTTACTATTTTCCCTTTGAAAAGGAATACATTTCATGACACAATGTTGTCACTTGTTTTTCCAGAGGGTAGTTAAATTTGAATACCTGTAAAATTACACATATGTGGTATAAGTGAAAAAAAAAATTGTTTTGGGGCAAAAGACTAAGGAAATTGTTATCACCCTCCCTTCAATGTACTTTTTCCTGAGGGAAACTAAATGAGCTATGTGTAGTGGATTTCTCTTCGTGACACTCTAATCCCTACCACTCCCTCATCAAAAAGGAAAAGAAAAGGCAAAAGAAAATAAATGATTTCCATTTCCTGGGACCATTTAATATTTTCTATTCTTTACCAAAGCACAGCAGAGGTTTGAGACAAATAATTAGATTCAGACCATTTTCATGAAAACAAGCAGTTCTTTGAAGAATATTGGACTTAACTATCTAATGAATAGTTAAATCTTAGCAGTTATAGCCTAAAACATGATGTATTTAAGAGAAACTTTTTATTATGCCTTCAACACTAGAAATAACCATAAAATTGTAGCACTTATTTTCGCTTCTATTTGATATACCAATGAACGTAGCAGGGGACGCTTGACAAGAGGTTTAGAATACAAATGCTGGGGTCAAGTGGACTCGGATTCGTATCCCCGTTTATCTTTTTACTGTTGTGTGATGTTGGCAAAAGTTCAATTGCTAGTCAAGCAAAGGTGATAGGAATATCTGCCTCATAGGGTTGTTGCCAGGACTAAATGAAATTTTAGACTTAGTGTCCATCTGACAGGAAGCACTCAGAAGATGATAGAAAATTGTTCATATTTTGGTAATATTAGAAGTGTCTGTGGTGAATAGAAGAAAACTATGTTATAGAAAATATTTTTTTAAACATGGGTTACTTAGAAAAACTTTTCTAAATAACCAGTGGGCATAACAAACAAACAAAAACAATAAATAACACCGAGACAATATTACTCATGTTGATATACGATGTGTCTTTAAAATAATTGTGCATGTTCAATAAATTATTATGCGTTAATCTTTGCTTTTAATTTATTTGGAGAAAAAACTGTCATTACAGGTTTCTTCACAACAAGGCAATTATTTAAGATTAATATTCAATAACATTTTCCTGCAGGAGGCAGAAGTAGATCAGGGTTTTGTGGAGCCTGAAGTTTATAGCATTTTGAATGCCCACTTCAAGAGCTGGCAGTTAAGAGCAACCCAAGTATTTCACTGGAAAGTATCAGGAAAAGTATAGACGTTGGATTTTTTCCCCTCTTTTTGGTAAGGAGAGCAGAGGAAATAGCAGCAATAGGAAGAGGCTCACCTTGGGACCTTGAGGGATAAAAAATTAATTAATTAATTAATTAAAAATTAAAAAGGCAGTGCTTCATGGTTCACTGAAGTTGATTTTACTGACAAAGAAACTTTGCCACAGAATTCCTTCAGAGAAATTCTACTTGTCAGTTTTTTTCTAATGTCAGCATCCACTAAATGATGCAATTCCACTGGAACGTGTGGAACTGAACTGTTGGGATCAATACCTCCCAGGCCTCAGGGGCCTGTGTGGGCTACTTGTACCTAAGGAGACTCTGGAACTGATGCCTTTGCAAACCTCAGAAGGAAAAAATATATTCAGTACAAATGTTAGCTTCTACACTAAATACAAATGGAACAAGCTACCCTACAAAAAGACAATGTCATTTTTTTTTCAGTCAAGCTGAATGATGTTTATTAAAAAGGTATCTAAAACAGTGACAAAAAGTGTTAATATTCTAGCATATACAGGAAAATAAAAACCAGAAAGAAAGGAGAAATGCTAAAAATAATTCATGTCCAGGAGATGTAAACATATTTAATAGGATTCCCAAGATGTTATATAACTATGAAAACAAAATCCACTAGAGATATTTTTATACATAGTGTGTATGTGTGTGTGTGTGTATGTGTGTGTGTGTACCCTTTATCGATTAAACAATTTAGCAGCAGAATATATAGTACAAAGCTTCTTGAAAGATAATTGCTCCACTTAAAAAATATTTCTGGGAAATATTTAAGATACCTCTCACAGAACTTGACATGTCAAGCAGGCAAAGTGTGAGAAAGAGTATAGCGATATGAAAAATAAATCTATATTAGTCTAGATTCTTGAGTCAGGCTACTTAGGTTTTATTCTTCCTCCACTGTCACCCAGCTGGATGTTCTTGGACAATTTAGTTAAACTTTGTATGCTTCAATTTTCTTGTTTGTTAGATTTTGCAAATAATATCAAACCCATCAGGTTGTTATAAGGATTGAATAAATTACTAATGCAAATGTAATGCTTAAGACACTACCTGACACCTAATTTGAGTTATAGAAGTTGCCTATCAATATGATCATCATCATCACCATCATCATCATTGTCCAGAAAAAATATAAATGAACGGGAGGCTGAGGCAGGAGAATGGCGTAAACCCGGAAGGCAGAGCTTGCAGTGAGCTGAGATCGGGCCACTGCACTCCTGCCTGGGTGACAGAGCAAGATTCCATCTCAAAAACAAAAAAAACAAAACAAAACAAAATATATATATATATATATATATATATATATATATAAATGAATAAAACTAGCTCAGATCTATAAAAAACTAAAATGTCTAAACATTAATTGAGATTAGAGAGGTGATTTTCATTGTTTCACTAAAATCAACAATAATAATGTCAACAACAAAAATATTTTGGTAGAATGAGTTTATTTTATTTTTTCAAAGCCTTTAAGAGAATCTACAATCTGTCAGCATTTAATTCATTAAAAATCAACTATATTGAGGTATACTTTACATAAAATGACATATACCCATTTGTCTAGGTTGATAAGATTCGTCCAATACATATACCCATGTAATCACTGCCACAATCAAAAACAGAATGTTTTTATTACCTGAAACATTCCCTGTTGTCCATTTACAATTTATCTCTTTCTCCTTATCCCTAAACAGACATTCTGTTTTCTGTCAGTATAGAATTGCTTTTTTTTTTTTTTTGATATCTTTCTCTTAGCATAACAGCTGTGGAATTAATCCAAGTTGTGAGTATCAGTAATTTCTGACTCTTTATTGCTATCTTGTATTACAATTATGCATTCATCACAATTTGTTTATCCATTAACCTGTTGATGGACATTAGTGTTTCTTCCAACTTTTGGCTGTTGTAAAAAAAAATTTGCTATAAAATTTCCTTGCAAAAGTGTGTGTGGACATACACTTTCATTTCTTTTGGGTGAATACATAAGAGTGGGGTGTCTCAGTAATATTACTTTAAGAGTGCTAGATTGTTTTACAAAATAATTGTAGCACTTTATACTTCTATCGGCAAGGTATGAATTCCAGTTGTCTCACATACACAAAATCTTTTGGAATTTTCAATGTTTTTATTTTATTTTATTATTATCATTATTATTTTGAGACAGTGTCTCACTCTGTTGCCCAGGCTGGAGCACAGTGGCAGAAACAAGGCTCACCACAGCCTCCATCTCCCGGACTCAGGTGATCCTCCCATCTCAGCTTCCTGAGTAGCTAGGACTACAGGAACCCGTCACCATGCCTAGCTAATTTTTGTATTTGTTGTAGAGATGGGGTTTCACCATGTTGCCCAGGTTGGTCTCAAGCTCCTGGGCTTCAGCAATCTGCCTACCTCGTCCTCCCAAAATACTAGGATTACAGGTGTGAGCCACCAGTCCCAGACTGAAGTTTCAGTGGTTTTCATTTGAGCCTGTTTAATTAGTGTATAGCTGTATCTTGTGGTTTTGATTTGCATTTTTAAAATAATGATGTTGAGCATCATTTTTATGGGCTTAAATGTCATTCAGATATCTCTGGTAAAAATTACTGTTCATATCTTTTTTTCATTTTCTAATGGGTTGCTTATTTTTTTGTTATTGAGGTGTAAAAATTTCTTAATGATATATTTCAAAAATCAATCTTTTAAAATTGAATAAAGTCCAATATTTCTACTTATTCTTTATGTTCTGTGTTTTTATGTGTGTGTATGCACATGAGTTTTAATAAATCTTTGCTTAATCCTAGGACTCATATTTTATTTCAGAAATTTTTTTTTCAACTTTTATTTTAAGTTCAGGGATATATGTGCAGGATATGCAGGTTGTTACATAGGTAAACGAGTGCCATGGTCTTTTACTGCACAGATCATCACATTACCTGGGTATTAAGCTAACATTCATTAGCTATTCTTCCCGATACTCTCCCTCCTCCCACCCACCAACATGGTTACCAAGATGTGTGCTGTTCGCCCTCCATGGGTCCATGTGTTCTCATCATTCAACTCCCACTTATAAGTGAAAATATGTGGTGTTTGGTTTTCTTCCAGAAATTTTAATGCTGCACCTTTAAGTGTGTGATCTATTTCATGTTAGCTTTTTGTGTGTGGTATGAGGTAAGGATTAAGGTTAACTTTTTTACAAATGAATATTCATTTGTTCAAGCACCATTTCTTAAATTATTATGCCTTTATCATTGAATTACCTGATACCTTTGTCTAAAATCCATTGACCTAAAATCAGCACATATCCATTAGCACAATATCCATTGAATTACCTGATACCTTTGTCTGAAATCCACTGTATATGTGCCGATTTCTTTTTGAAGACTTAATTATGTTTTGTTGACCTATCCTGCCAACATCACACTGTCTTTATCACTATTATTAATAGTAAATTGTAAAAATCACAGGATATGTCTGCCAACTTTGTTCTTTATCATTTGATTTTACTTTCTTCATTAATTTTATTGCCACATAAGTTTTAACCTCATTCAATGATGCTACAAGAAAATCTACTGATATTTTGACTGAGATTATTTTAAAGCTAAAAACCTATTGGGAGATAATTGACTTCTTAAAAATATTGAGTGTTTTTGATCCATGAATGTGGCATACTTCTTTACTTATTTAGGTCTTAATTAATTTTCCTTAGTAATTCTGTGTAGCCTTTAGTGTATAGACTTTGTTATATTTCCTTGGTACCCACACCTCATCCCCCAGTGTTTAAAGATTAATAAAATGAGAAGATATCAGCACAGGGATATGAGAAGGTGCAGATAGTAAACTAGAAGAAAATTTAAGAAATTAAGCAAAAGCAGTGCTTGAAGGAGGAGTACTTGGTAAACTGCATTACATGTGAGCGACATATCAAGTAAAATTAGGACTAAGTTGACTATTGCATTATTTTGTGCATAATTTAATATTGACTATGACAAGAAAAACTTATGTGGAACAGTTGGGACAAAAGACTAATCTAACTGGATTCAAGATAAAAAGAGAAAAGATGAATGGAGACAATAAGTACAGAGAATTCCTTCAAAGTGTTTTACTATAAAGAGAAGCAAGGAAATACAGTAGTAGACAGAGGAAGATGTGATGTTAAAGGGGTGCTGATTTTTAAAATGGGCCAACTAGCAGTAAATCTCTATGCTATAATGCTACAGAAGGTAGGGAGAATAGATGATTCCACAGAGAGAAACAAGTGGGTAGAATGGTCCCTTGTGTAGAAGACTATCTAAAGCACAGTGAATGACTTGGTCTAAGGAGGGAGCACGGTTCACCCCAAGTAACAAGACGAAGGGAGAGTCTGTAGTCACAGGGGCAGGTATGTGACTAGATGCAGTGATAGGAGCTTACTGAAGTTTTCTTCTGGTTCTTATTCCTTTTTGGGTAAAATAGAAAGCAAAGCAATCAGCTGTCCTTGAATATGAGGCAGAGTGTTGGAGATTTGAGTGAAGGGATATTCTTTACATTTCAATGAATTTCTTTCCACAAAAAAAAAAGCCTGCTACGTAATGATTATTTTTCTTAAAACTCTGCAGAAAAAGTCACCTTGGCATTTTTACAAGTAAAATATATTTTTATTCCTAAAGAGCAAGAAATACTCTAAATTTTTTTAAAAGAGGTTCAATAAAAACAGATACTCTCTCTATAAAATTATTAGTCTAGTTTGCCTTCCTATGAATTGAGAGAAACAATAGGGTAGCCCATTTTGAGTTTACCTTGTGTTAGGAAGCATCATCTCCTTTCTAAAGCCTCTTATAATGTTGGTTAGACCCTGTGAAGAAATCCATAGGACATAGTCATAAAATATAGTCGTGGAAACCTTCTTGTTCATCAGATGAAAGCAAACTGAGGCCACGAAATATCTTCTGACTTATTTCTATTTGATTTGGGGATTTCATTTTCTCAGTATCCACTTACTTTAAGATGCTAAGATTGTAATTTCTTTGTATGCCAACATGAAAATAAGTCCAAACTATCATTCTTTTCTCATGCTATAGCTATGTTTGTATGAATTACAGTCTCTGTGTGCATGCATGTATAATTGCTATTCCTTAGTTTTCATTCTTCAGGCAGTTCGTCCCTTCAAAACCCAATGACAAGACCAAAACATATTAAAAAGTTTAGTTGGAGAGCCCAGGGTGAGACACAAAACCTATTTTTCTTCTTACAGAGCTTCTATGCAAACACACAGACACTTGTTCTCTGCCTCTGGAATTACAAATATGTTACTTGGAAAGCAGCAATACTCTTTTGGACTTGTTTAACTTCACTTTGTTTACCTGTCTTTGAGAAGCCTCATACACACATTTAAAAAATACAACTTAGAAAGGTTTTAGTGATAGTGCATACAATCATTTGATGTTATTTCCCTTTTCTCTTCACCTGCACTAATAGAAGGAGTTACTGGCATGCTTCAAAAAGCTTACATTTGAATACTGTCTAAATTAGTGCAGACCCTTGACCAGCTTAATCTTTGCTTGCAAATGACAACGCAGTGAAACCAGAGGAAGAAAAAAATTACTTCCTTTCCTGTTGGAAACCTAATAAGTAGTTAGTCTGACCCAGTTTTCAATAAGAGATTTTCTGATGACCCGGCAGGAGTGACTATCTCCAGTCAAAGAAAGAGGAGGGTGAATTTAATCTTTCATGCCACTGGAATGGCAGCTGCTCTCAGCTCTGTCTGATTCTGTGAAGGTTGATGAAGATAGAGCTGGCTCTCAATGTAGAAAGAATTTTCCTTTTGAATATTCCAAACGAGAGCTTTGCACATGTGCCTCAAGAACTGATTGTCTAGGCTCCGACAGGAATGCAGCAGGAGGAAAGGAGCGTATTTCATGCTTAAGACCAGAGAAGAGCCACGCAATACTCAGTGGATAAAAGGCTTGCAGTCCCAGCTGGGAAAAAGAGTCCCATTATCTCCCAGCTGCATAGACATTCCATACGGCTTGGTTCTGCCTGGATGCACAGCATGCCTGGCTGAGAGCTTGAAACAGAGTTCTGCAGAAAAATTGTAAAGATCCCGAGACATTTCCCTGGTAAGATCTGTAAGTACAAAATTGTGCTGTCTGCTGCAATGAGAATATTGCTGGGCAAGCTGCAGCTTTTCTTCCTTTCGGTGTCTTTGTATTAGCATAACAGGTAAAAGCTGGGGTTGGGGGAGAAGTCACTGCTTTATTGATGCTGTGTTTCTATGATGCTGATGTTTAAAATGCATTTATTCCTTGTGTGGGAAAAATGTATTGAATCTGTATTCCGGGAGGTTAGGATCAAACCAGGGAAAGAAAGACTACAGGTATATTTTTCAGTGTTTCACTAGTCTTTGCTGCAGTAAAACTAATGGGCAAGACGGGATGACAGTGCTAATTCTGGGACTTTCAGATGGCTACACGCCCTTTCTGTAACGGCAGATGGGAAAATGTGATCGCTAAACGTTTTTTGTCCTTTTTTTTTTTTTTTTTTTTTTTTTTTTTAATCAAAGGGATGAGGGGTGGGGTTTGCAGTTTTCACTGGATGATTTAAAATAATGGTTCTAAAGTTTCCTAGGGGAGGATTTGGTAAAGGGAGCAAAGCAAGACTGGAGGTCATAGGAGCTCACCAAATTTTGTCTGGCATTTTGCTTTATACCCAGCTTCGAGATAATAGCCTCTGGAGTTTCCTTTGCCATTTACACCAGTTAAGCTTGTCAGTATTAAGGTTCTTATAATACTTTATGAAAACTTTCAGAAGTTGATGACTTGGGAACAAAACTTTTAAGAGTTCTGAGATTAGACACGTATAACCCATTATGTTAATGGGATACTATAACATTGGGGTTTGGGGGGAAAATTGGAATTCATAGTTTTTGCTTCTCCAAATGAAAACTACTTATGGTTAAATAATCAGCATCCTGACTATGTCCTCTGAGAAACATTCACAGAATGACTAAATAGAAGTTATACTGAGAAAAAACAGACAAAACAGTAGAATCACCCAGAATCAATTTGGAAAATGAGATATTCATAATTTTATCTACAGTGGTAATGTTTTCTGAAGATGTCTGTAAAAGAAGGAGCATATGCTGAATATTGAATTGCTTGTTTTGAGCAATTTTCATTTATCACATGGGTTTATCATCTTTTTATTTCTGTTGTTGAAGGTTTCACCAATTTATGTGCATTGTATTTTATAAGGAAAGAAGATGTTTAAGCAGACTCGTTTCCCTCCTCCTTCACAAACATGTGTAAATATACGCGTGTTCACAAAACAAACATAAACATACAAAAATACTAACACAATTTGTGTAAAAAAACAGAAATACAGAAGCATTTCATCTTTGATGTTTCAGTGGAGTTTCTTTTTCTTTTTCTTTTTCTATTTTTTTTTTTTTTTTGTAGCAATAACCATGGCTGTGCAGTCCAAATATTTCAAACATATAAATGTGGAAATTTTTATATAAAGGTTTATATGAGGTTATACAAATGCATAACTTATCACATCTTAGAAAAAAGTCAATCATTTATAAATGACTTCATTGTATTACTTCCTTTGAATATTTGTAGTGAAGGACCAGAATTTTTTTAGAATTTTTATGTAACTTTCCTTAATGAAAACAAATTCACTTGTTTATTTAGAAAAGAATTACATATTTTCTCTGAGTTCAGACCCCCCCCAAAAAATAAATTATGTTGTGAAAAGAATGTGTGGTATATTAAATTGATTGCATACTTCTGAGTTTTTTTTTTTAGTAAGTAAAAATGCTCAGTAGTATTATATTAAATTTGTACCTTTTAAATTCTTTTATGTGAGGAGAAGGAATACAAAATATTTGCTTATTTATTCACTTACCTGTTTATTTTAATAGCATATTAATTGGAATGCAGAAGTATAAGTTCTACCCATTAAAAGTGACTCAAACTATACATAAAAGTTCAAAAAAGGAACCCCATCACCTGTAAATAACAATCACAAAATTTGGCAACTATCATTGGAGACATCTGATGCCTAACTACATTCAGATAGAATGAGAGATAAATACTTTTGTAAGAAAGGTTTCTTACTATACACCTTTTTAAAAATAAGTAACAAATATTTAGATAATATAGTCAATAATAGATAGTCTTCTATAAGAATGAGAGGTTATTCTATGCTTTAAAAAAACCAGAAATATTGGCCAGGCTCTGTGGCTCACACCTGTAATCCCAGCACTTTGGGAGGCTGAGGCAAGTGGATCACGAGGTCAAGAGACTGAGACCATCCTGGCCAAAATGGTGAAACCCCGTTTCTACTAAAAATACAAAAATTAGCTAGGCGTTGTGGCACGTGCCTGCAGTCACAGCTACTCAGGAGGCTGAGGCATGAGAATCGCTTAAACCCGGGAGGCAGAGCTTGCAGTGAGCAGAGATGGCGCCAGTGCACTCCAAACTGGGTGACAGAGT
>NC_045435.1:60029286-60042167 GCF_002776525.5 Piliocolobus tephrosceles | reverse complement strand
CCATACTACCTGAATTTAAACTACATCAGTTTTGCATTATAGAGTATGTACATTCTGGCTGAATTCCCACGATCTTAGACTAAACTTATTTCAAAATTGAAAGGAATTATTCTTTACCAACAGGCTTTTACTACCCAATTCACCATTCCTGCGTTCTTTACTTTTAATTATCTTTTGGGTTGTTAGATTTCACTAAGTAGTAGTACCAAAGAAATAGTCACAGGTGCTATATTTTCTGTGAGTTTGCATACTTGAACATGTATTGCTTTTGCCTTAGACATGCAAGATACATTATCTTTCTTGGATTAAGCTCAATTTTTTATTTTGGAAATGTGTAAATGTTTAAGCATTTTTGGAGACCCTTTCCATATTGAAAGTTGTTTTGCAACATTTTTAGGTATGTCTGCAGTTTCCGTCATTGTACGTGACTTGCTTTTTTTCTAATAAATGCCTACGTGATTCTTTTGTTGTGTGTGTGTGTGTGTGTGTACAGAATATTCCTGGATTTGTTCCATTTTCATTAACATTTTTTGAGGTTTGCCCCATTGATTTAAGATTCTTTTATTTCAGAATTTGTTGTTGTACTATTTCTTTTTTGTCCCTTAACCAAGCGTGGCCAAATTGCTTCTTTCTTTTCTTCAGGATCACCAATTGTGTACATGTTGTATCTCATTTATCTGCTTTCCACATCTTTCATATCCAAATTTCTTTTCAATTTTAATTGACAGATTGGTTATCTTCTTTACTTGAGAACCACTTATTCTCTTGTTTGCCACTTGAATGAATAGTATAGCTTATAGTAAACCTATTAAGGCACAACCTTCTGTATTGTGATGTTGTAAATACATGTTTCCTTCTCTCAACACTCTAGCAATTTCCTCAGCTGGCAGGTTTTTGGGCAATCTGTATCCTCTGAAAGTAAGAGAAAAAGAAAGTACTTACCAGTTTTCTCTGATATCTCCCAAAAGTCCATGATTTTTAGCATTTGGCAGCAATGGAAATGGGCTTCAAGTTGTGTTTTGGGGTTGTGTCCACTAACATTTTCATTGAAGACAGAGGGTTTTTTGCTTTGTTTTTTATCCCCACCACTATCACTGCTACCTTTTGTATTTCTCCTTATTTTTTCTCTGGGACAATAGAGGAAATAAAAAAATCTCTTTATTTAAGGAGTTTTAAGTAGCAGTCTTTCAGTTTGGAAGAATTCTTTGAATGAAAATTTTATTAGAATGTTGTTATTGTCAGTATTCATATTGAAAAAAGCTATTCTAGTTAAAACTGAGTTAATCTGCATGGTGTGTTGTAGTATTAAACATTTATTATGGTAAAGACATAACACAGGACATAGTAGAGGAAAAAACAGAGTCATTGGGCATGCCTTCTGATAATGTCTCCTATTAGTCTATATTGATGAAGTCTGTGGCCTACTTAACTTATTGCAATGAGTCCTAAGGTAATTTACAGAAACTTTACATCATAGTAACATGAATCAAAATCTGTAGACTCAAATTCTTTTTGAAAGTACACTGAGTATAAAACTTACATGTATTAGATTTACAATTAAATGAATAAATGAACGAATAAATAAATGATTTTCCTTAGATCTCAAATCCTTAAAAGAGGCAGTAAAAGAACATGATGTGTCCTATGAAGTGTTCTAATAAACTAATGATCTTACTAAAAAACGAATCGCATTTTCTCAATGTCAATAAAATGATAGTGAGAGCAAGATTCAGGAGGCAAGCTCTTGAGCTGAAGCACCACCCATTGTAGCTTTCCTTCCCTATATCTACCACAGAATAGCTCTGTGGTCTCAGGCAAGTTTCTTAGCCTCTTTATACCTCAGTTTCCCCATTCATAGTGGAGATAATATTAATACTGACTTTGCAGTATTATCAAGATAACTCAGCAGGTAAATATGTAAACAACCTTGGAAGAAAGCCTGACAATTAATAAGCACTCTATGTGTTAGTTGTTTAGTTATTGTTATAGTATTATTACTATTATAACATTTATATATGAGCCTTGGGATCAATTGGGTAAAAATAATATAAAACAATGAAAAGAATAAAATTACAATTGTCATCTAATCAATTGTATTGGGTATTTAGTAGAGAATTAAATTTGGAGTGTAAATCATAAGTGGATATTAAAATAGAGCTCAGGGAAAATGGTGAGAAGATCTAGAGATGCTGGTCCCTGGATCCAACTAGATTAAAAATAGAAACGGTATTTCTGTATACACCGAGCAATTGGACCTGATCAAGAAAAAGGGTATATTTAATTTTCTGATTATAAAAGCAATGAACAGAAAAGCATGAGAACAAATAAGCCAGAATTTCTTTCTTCAAAGAAAAACATCACAAATACTTGTACATTTCTTTCCTGTTGTTTTATGTTGTTGTTGTTGTTGTTGTTCTTTTTTATGATAATGCCCTAATAAAGTAATGGATGCACCTGGAAACAACAGTAAAATTTGAAATTACAGAGAAGACAGTAAAATAAAAAATAAAAGACCTTTCCACCATTTCCTGTCTCATTTCACAGAAATGTTTTCTATAGTTGATTTTATTGTAATTTTTTCCTTCTGGCCATCATTATACATTTGAATAATATATTTGACTTCTATTGCAGAATCTATAAACTCAACATCTTGTCTGCTGACTCCATTTTTTAAAAGATGGGCAGTTTTTCCTATTTTCACACTTTCACAAGAAAATTTTAGGTGTTACATAAGTCTGAATTCTTTTGGCAGTAATGCACATATATATGTATATTTTTTGGTAAAGTGGGAAATTTTAAGTATTGAAGGAAGGATTAAATTTAATAATTACCAATTCCCATCCCTCAGAATTACCAAACACTAAATTTTATTGGAGATTGAACATTTTCAGTATTCACAAAATGAAAATATTAATGTAATATATAATAAGGGCCTACATTGTAACTCTACCTACTCCATTCCTCACTCTACATTACTATGAATTGTATATTTATATATAATTTTTATATGTGTAAGCATATATAAAATATTGTTTTAAAACATTATGGAAATGGTATCATACTGAAAACAAACTTATTTAACTAGTGTAACTCATTCCGTATTAGACTATTTAGACTCATTCTTATAAATAAATACAGTTCTAGGATATATTTCACCTTATGTATTTTGTACTCTTATTATTCATTCTCTTATTGAGGGTTATTTAATTTATTGAAAATATTCACTATCGCAGTGTTCTATTATCACATGCATAGAAAACTTACACACATTAAGTGAGATTTTCATTAAGAATATCAAGTCTGTGCTGCCTGTCAACAATTTCATGTTTGTTATTTCTGATCTCAGAATTCCTCTCTTTCAACAAATGTACTTAATTCATCTGCACCTATTATGACGTTGATCAAGTTAGACTTATTTCTTATTTTATATTCAAGAAAAGTGTTTTTCAATAATCAATGTTTCATTGGTTTGAGCAAATATTCTTTATTCATTTTTTCATCTTTTACTAGTTAAAAATGGTATACTCCCATTATCATATTTTAGTAAATAACTATTTTAACATAAAATATACTTTTATATTTTCAAATAAAGACTAAAGAGAGTATATCTTCACAAACAGGACAATGACTTGTTGAAATTTACTCCAAGATACTTCTCCCAGTGCTCATATTTGCACTATTTATTTTTAAACTGCCCCCAATATTTTTGTCAAGGTTTTTTTAGACTTATGACGTGATTTCCTGAGTTCTTTATTTACCATATTCTTGCTATTTATGTGCATATCCTAGATTCTTTTCTTGTTCTCTGAAGACCATTTTAAGGTCATTCAAAAATTGTTTTAAACTCCCTTAAAAAATTATTTGTTGAAAATAGCTTACGTTAGTCACATTCTAAAATAATACTGTAGTTTGTCAGAGCACTCTATGTGGATGATACTTTTCTCTCAACAATTTTTGCATATTCTGTTCCATCATCTTCTGGAATATAATTGTGCTCCTGAGGGGACTGTTTATGATTCAATTATCACAATTCTGAAGATATATTCCTCTTTTCACTCAGACAGATTTTAAGAATTTCTCTTTGTCATTGATTTCTTCAAGTTCACTACAATATGAGTAGTTGTGGAGTTGTTTCAAATGTATCTCAGTGAGGCCTCTGCAAGCTCCTAAATCTTTCTTTGATTCTGAAAAATTCTCAGCTATTATATATTTCAATCTTGCATCTTTTAAATCCTTTTATTTTCTCCTTCAGGAATGCTAATTCATTATTTCTAGGCTTCTGTCTTTGATTTCTTTTCATTTCGTTCATTTTCTGGTGTTGCAGTCAGTGTAATTTCTACCCATCTGTATTTTATACTTTTATTTTAAAAAAATAGTTTTAATTTCTATAATTATATTGTTCTTTTAAAAATTATCCTGCTATTCTGCTTATTCTTAATAGTTTCTCTCCCATTCTTAAGCTGTTGAAAAAATTTCAGTAAGTTTATTTTAAAGTTAGATTGTGATTGTTTTACTATTTTAATTTTTAGAGGCAAATTTCTTTATTACTTATGTCTGCTGGATTTCCCTCATGGTGGTTCATTCTTCCTGGTGCTCATAACTTTTTTATGACAAATTTACTTTCAACAGATGTTGTTTTCTATGGGAGACCAACATTATTTGAGTTGTGTATGCTTTTGCCTAGCATTGCATTGCTATTGCTTCTACAGTGGCTCTACAAGTATCTCTGGTTCTGGACTATTTTATATGTGAATTTTTTGGCTTCAAATTATCTTACCAAACAGACAGAATGAATTTGGGCCCTGCAACCAAGCTTAGTACACGTTCTGGGTTCTGACTGTCTTTTGGGAATTCTTTTTTCTACCCGATCACCAGGTTTCTATAAGGTCAGCTATGTCATGCACAGGCCCCCATTTTGGGAGGTTATTCCAACTTTATAATCTCCTTGCCAATCTGAGTTTCTCTCCATTTGGTGCCTCTGAGGGCTTACCTCTTTAACATTTAACCTCGGTTATGTGTACTTCTTAAAGGGTTTTTATACTTATATAGCATTTGTATGTGTCTATAGTGGAAAAGAAATCCTTCTGCTTCACGTTGCATGGTGCCATGTACTTCCCTATACTTCCATGTTGACTGGACTTGTTCCCATCTGCTTTCCATCATTTAGAAAGTCATCAAACTTTCTTACTTACTGGTATTTTATTTTTATCTGGTACTCTCATGGTTTCATGGAGTTATTTTGTTATAGGCAATGGAACATTTGCTAATTTTTTCTCTGGAAACATTGTCAAGTCTCAGGTATATAATCTAATAAGAAATGGTTAATGCCAATTGTATATGTCTTTTCATTGGCTCCACAAAGGTTACTGCAACAAATTAAAGTGCTTGGTTTAGTCCAGTGAGAGAATATGTTAGGGAGTTCTAGAATTTAGTTAGAAAAGCAAGCCAGTGGATGTTATTAGTTTATATATTCTTTGGGAGTGGCAGCTCTATTAATTCCTTAAGTTTAATGGTGTGCAAATGCATAAAATGTAGAAGCAATTATTCAAAAACTTTGTTAGCACAGCAATTCCTGGTGACACAGTACAAGCTGAATGTTAAACGGATCATTTTTTTAAGATGATTTCTGCTGAATAAAAGTGAGAATATTAGATGGCTCCTTTTAAAAATCCTTTTTAAAAGTCTTCTTTTAAGGCAGGAAGGAGAGACTCAAACAAGATATTTGGTGAAGTTTCTAGTAATTTATCACTATGAATGAGCTCTCAAAAGAATGTAGACATTTTATTTTCAATGACTTGCTTGTATATTGTTTCAAAGTTTAATTTATTTGGTTTCTCACATTTGTATGTCTAATGTGGTTGTGTAAAGAACTCTGTATGGAGACTGCTGAGCTATCTTTCTAAACAATGGGAGTGCGATATACTTGCTGGAATAGAGCTTTTAGTGAAAGAACATGATTTTCCTTTCTGGCATCTAACAGGGTCTCCCAATCACTAAAGCACAATAAATGAAAGAGAAGGTCGGAAAACAGGTGTGCTGCTAATTTTCTATCAGCAGAGTTAAGAATAAATTAAAGAATAGTCCTGCCGGGCGTGGTGGCTCACGCCTGTAATCCCAGCAATTTGGGAGGCCGAGACGGGCCGATCACGAGGTCAGAAGACCGAGACCATCCTGGCTAACACGGTGAAACACCGTCTCTACTAAAAAATACCAAAAAATTAGCCTGACGTGGTGGCTGGCGCCTGTAGTCCCAGCTACTCCGGAGACTGAGGCAGAATGGCGTGAACCCGGGAGGCGGAGCTTGCAGTGAGCCGAGATTGCGCCACTGCACTCCAGCTTGGGTGACAGAGCGAGATTACAAAAACAAAACAAAACAAAACAAGACAAATGTCCGTTAAGTTGTGTTGACATGAAGAAGTTTCTGTTATTCTAGACTTGATAGAACGCGCTTTCTAAAAGTGGAACATGAAGGTGTTTTCTAGGCATTTAATGTTGTTAGTAAATTCCTAAACATGCTCAGTTGTGAATCTGTGTTGCTGACAGGTAGAATTTTGACAGTCCTATATATAAATTTACCACAAAAGTATATGTTGAAAATAGTTCTATCAGAATTAGCCGGTGGTTATAAAACATATTTTTTTCAGAGGTGCCGATGTTACTTTTTTGTTGTTACTTTGTGCAGACTGTGCCTATTTGGTTTGTAGACAAGAGAAGGAAGCTTTCTATCTGCTTTCTTTAGGGCACTTAGGTGGCAAAAGCATTATTTTTACTGACGTCACTCTTATTCTGTCTTTTGTCATGCAGATGTACAGAGTGATTACGCAATAAACAGCAACAACTTTCTCATAGAAAAAGAGAGACTGGAGTTTAAAGAAAAATAACCTCTTCATTATGTGTAGTTCAACATAGGAAGCCAAATAGCAGTTTTTAAGAAATTACACACACAAGACGCAATGCCTGAGCCAACTGCTTTCACCATTAGGGGCTCCTTTTACTTATGAGGAAAAGTCATTTTTCCAAAGAAACATGGAACAAAATCTTGAAGTTTTAAGATTCACATATATCTTTAGAAATCCAAAAATAATGTTATTCTTTGAGTATTAACCCCTGGATATTATTTTCTTTTATGATTTTTTTCTACATGAAACTGTCTTCAATTCATACAAAAATTCTAGTTAATTCTGATCAATAATTTAACACACTAAATTATCAATATTAATAATATTTTATTCAACAGTATATACTAGTAAAAATTCCACAAGTATTGGCTGAATACTTGCTATATAATAGATGCTATTTCAGGCACTGGTGATGCAACTATGAGCAAGGCAGAGAAGAGTTCTGTTCCTGTAAAATTCACATTCTGATATATATTCTTGAATTCAATTAAATATACATGTCTGCCAAGTGGAAGGGGGAGCTAACATTGTTAATTTCAGGTCTTACCTGAGAAATGAGCATGAGAAGCCTTTAAATTATTTCATTCCAAGATGATTATTTTAGTAAACTTGCATAATGAGATGCACCAAAAAGACTAAATAAAAAGAAACATATATTTACTAAGAATAATAATTATTCCTCTATTTTTATAGATAGTGATATATTCTGGGTTTTTCAGAGGATTAACAAAAATAGGATCTCATATTATATACATGTTTATGGAATTTCCTAATCATATACTCAACTCTTTACCTGAAAGTTATTCATTTTCAACAAGTGAATAGTACTTGTGAATTTACTAAGATGGTAAAATTTGTTCAAAATTTGCAAACTACACTAAATTATTTAATAACCATGGTAAATTACTATGTATATAACAAGTGAAGGAAATTAATAACCAACAGAATATTGTTTAATACATTTTTCCAATTATGAAATCATATATGTTTATTACACAAAATTTGGAGAAGACAAAATATGCACGGGTTGTTATTCTATTACTCTGTATATGGCATCATTTCAGTAATCGTATGTATGTGTGCATTTAAAATACAAAATTGAGATGAATGTATACATTCTGCTTTATAGCTTGTTTTTATTAATTAACATCTTATAAACATTCTCAAGTATCATTAAATATTCTCCTAATGCTGAAGGATTTTTCACCAGATGGGTGTTCCCTGTTTACTCAAACCAATAACCTATCATTGGATAGTTATCTTTTACACAATTTATTGAACAATGCTATGATACATATCCTTGTACCTGAATCTTTTAATATGTGTCTGATTATTTCTTAAAAACAAATTCCTAGTAGTACAATTTCCAGGTCAAATTGTGAAATTTTAAAAATGTGAGTGTGTATATTACTAAATTGTCCTTTAGGGAGACAACTCCCTCTGTACTTTCAGGCAGGTGAATACTCTTTGTGATCATCCCCATAAACACTAAATATTATTAATTGTGATTACTCTCCGATTGGATTACAAAGCAAATATGCAGATAACAGTATTTCAGTATTGCTCTCTATTACATTTTTGAAAATACATGCCTGAATAAATATTCCATGAGTGTTTGAACCACTTGTGTCTGCTCATTTTGCTGAAGTCAGTCCCTGTCTTTTGTTTATTCTTTGATATTTTACATTTTTTCTTATGCTCAGGAAGTTCATCATATATCGATGAGATAACTTGTAATTTTCACTTTTTTTCAAGTTTATAAGACATTTAACTTATATTTTAAGTGTGAAACCTTGGAAAATGTTTTATAAATTATTTGAACCTTGGTTTTCAAATGTACACAGTGCAGCTGGTAACACCTGACCTGGCTTTCACAAACTCAGAAGGGTCAGATGAAAACTGAAATAGTTAATGTTTCTAAATGCATTTTTATAGTTATAAGTGGTATACAGTTATTGTTCTAGTCATATTAAAGATAAATCAGTGTTTGTCCTAAATTGCAAGTCCAGTCATGAGAAAGTCTACAACTTAAAGTTTTCTAAATATAGGTCCAATGTTATCAACTTTTTAGCTCCGGCACCAACAGCGTCTGGCCTGTGGTGTGTGCTCATTAAGTGCCTGCTTAATGAATGTAGACTCTAAGTATACTAGAGAAACATAAATTCAAATACATCTGTGCTCATTCCAAGTATGCTATTACAGTGTCATCTAAATCTAATGGTGAACAAAATAGCACATATTAAAATGATAATTAATGTTAAACTTCAATTTATGTATCTGCGCTTGGCAACCATGGTAATCCACTCCATGATGAAGCAGTCGGGAAATTTAAGTAGTTATTTATTTCATCACTACAAATTGTATTTGAGACCTGTGTTTTGGAGGTAATCTATATTGTGGGCTTTTCAGGAATTTGGTATGTTAGGGAAATTCAGGACTGCATATGGGGAACAAGGAATGGGTTTTAGGATAAAAAGAAACTGTAATCATCCCTGAATGAAGAAATAATTTATACATTACAGAGAGGTAAAGTATACACAAGGTGTGTGATATTTTCTTCTTCAAAAACCCTCCCAAAATGTGAGATATATAACTTGCTTTTCCAGATGCTCAGAACAAGAAAGAACTTCCTTTTGTCTTAACTTGCATTTAAGTTACCATAACACATGATTTTAGTATTTGATGTTATTTGACTTTGGCAGAACATAATTAAATAAGGTGTTTGACTTTGCCAAAGAGAGTTTTAGAAACAAATTTGTGTTTGGTTTAGATCTGAGGCCAGGTGTTCAAGACCAGCCTGGGCAACAAAGTGAAACTCACACCTGTAAAACACACACACACACACACACACAATATCTCTCTCTCTCTCTCTCTCAAACTTTGGCATTTTGGTAATAAATATTAAAGCCGTGAAACAAATATGTTTTACTTATAGCTTAGAATGACCACACTTATTAAAAAAGTTAATACACATTATGCTGCAGTAACAAACCACACCCCAAATCTTAGGAGTCTGAAACAAAGATTTCTTTGTGTACAACTGTGAGGCAACTGTCCTTTATGAGAACGGCGGTGTTATAATACCATATGAATACATGTTTCCACAGTTTCAGTAAAGAGGTAGTTCTCGAGACTTTCAGTGGCAACTAAACACTTTCACCCAGAAGTGATACGTCTCACTTGAATTCACATTTCATTGGTTGAAGCAAAACACTCAAGAGAGTGAGTGAAGAAGTGAAATTCCTTATATGCCTAGAAAGAGGGGAATGAGACATACTGGTGAATAACAACAGCATCTATGACTGAGTTTGCTAACAAGAAGTTGTTTACCTGGCCCTTATCCTCACTAACAAATCAACTTCAGTTGTGTGAAGCAATCTCACTCAATACCACAGGTAGCATTTTAGTTTAGTTTTGTTTTGTTCTGTTTTATTGAGAGATATATTTTCAACTCTTTGTACATATTGAGCAGTAAATCAACTTTTTTTCTGCTAAAAAGTTACTCAATGGCCACCTCATCCATTACATTTTTCCTCACTGAATGATTGATGAATTCAGTAACTCTCTGGATCTATCCACCACGTTTAAAACTCTGGAGTATCATGGCTTAGAGATACACACTGTCCTCACAAATCTTAGGGCATTTTGAGGAAATGTACTTGAATTAAATTGCTACGTAAAATATCATCTAAGTGCCCACAAAGAACAGGTACTTAAGAGCATGCAATGACCAAGTGACGAAAGTCTGTGAAAGCTTCCACAGGGAATTGATGAGTAGGCAAGGCTAGTTCCGCGTAAGGAGAAAGTGTTCTCATGGAAAGAAGAGTGGATGAGGGGAGGGGATATGGCAGGAGTGAGGTACTGAAAAAGCCAAGGTTGAAGTCCTGGGGGATCAGAGATCCAGGTGACAGAAGAGGTTAAAGAAGTACGAGAAGCTGACCAAGAGGTTTCTGCAGCCCATGCCAAGCCTTTGAATTTTATTCTTAACAAAATAGAGGAGCTACTGGTGATTTTTGAGAATGAAGTAATACAGTCAGACCTAGGCATTGAAATAATCATCCTGTCTAGTATGTGGCAAACATCATTTTTTCTTATTCAGGTATGGGGCATCAGGCAGACAGGAAACCCAGGAAGGAAATGAATAGGCAAGGAGAAAATATGCATCAATCTAGACTATCTTCTCTTTTGATGACAAGACAAAATTTGCTCCGAATTTCACAAACTCTGAATTTTTGTGCTTTTTTTCACATAAGCTGTTTTTCATAATATTCAATTGACACAATTGGAAATAAGTGAAACAATGTTTTGTTAATTTTTAAAGTACAAATGCAAAGTAAAAAGATTGGAAAATATGTAAAATAATAACAGAAAAATGAAATCATATATAATACATGCTCCCAAAAATTACTCTTGAGTATTTTCCTGAATTTTATATTTTCAGGAAAACAAAAGTTCTAATGTTTTTATTCTGAGGAAGTGTTTATAAAATATATAGTCTTGTATACTCAGAATGAAATATATAATATATATAAATATACAGAACAAAATGTATGCATATTTCATTGTGAGACTTTATAAAAATATAAAATGAAAATATAAAAATGTATATATATAAATATATAATAATATATTATAAAATATAATGTAATATTCTCACTGTGGTAGATAATCTCCAAACATGGCCACCAACAATTCCTCCCCTCCTTGTATATACAGGCCATTCCTCCCTTTAAAAAGTAGTATCTATTTCCTTCTCTCTAACTGAGACCTGCCCTCATGATTTTTTTTTTTTTTTTTTTTTTGAACAATAGAATTGATGGAAGTAAAGCTGTGCCAATTCTTAGCCCTTCAAAGACCAAGCAGCTTCTGTTTTCATGTTCTTGGAACCCAAACCCTATGCAGGAAGGAAGTCAGGGTTTGTACTGAAAAGAGAGGCTTATAGAATACCCGTAAGATGAAAGACCACATGAAGAGAGAGACCACAAGGACTCTCCAGCCAAGAGTCTTCATCTAGGCATGCAAGAGAGGCTTCCTTGGAGTCTTTGGTCCAGTTGTGAAATGGTGACACTACCTGGATACAAAGAATAGTCCAGCAAACCCACAGAACTTTGAGAAATAATGAATCGCTGTTGTTTTAACCACTAGGTTGTGAAGTGGTTTCTTATGTAGTCTTCAATAAATAAAATAGCCACTTTTTCAGTTTTTATAAGGAAACTAAAATGCTATGCAGTGTCTTTGAGTTTTCTACTTTGCTCCTTGCGGACCCTTAATTTACTCATCCTATTAAAAATATATCCAGACATGTCTCTGAAAGTTGTGTGTTGGTTAATTTTGAATTTAAAAGTCTTTAAAGTTATAAACTCTGCAATCAGACCAGGAAAATGAAAAAAATATAGATGGGAAATTCCTGTTAAATTCGTTTTCACTTTGGTGTGTATAATATGTGCAGAATTAGTTGGAATTACTTGAATTTTGAACAAAGACCAATATATAAGAAATACATGCTGATTTTGGCCTTCACGGATAAAAATATGAAGAGCAAGGCAGATTCACAGATATCCATATGCTTAGAGTCAAGAATGTAGCTGACTTCCTTTTATTCTTAAAAACCTTTATAAACTTCTTAAGTGATATATGGTACACTGTGAACTCGAGTGTTACTTTTATATCAGGTTATAAATAATGTTGGCTAGAAGTCTATCCAATGAACTTTCCCTTTTACTTCACATATTCTCTGGGCTCATGGTTAGCCAGAACAATTTAGAGGCCAAACACATAATCAAAATTATCACATGCCTTTTTATTGCATGGTGGGATTATTTTGTTTTGCTGACATATAACATTTTGGTCAATAATAATAATAACAATAAAACAGCATTGAGTTACTCAAATGTTAGTTGGAGCTCTTCAGAGAAGTAGAACCAATAGTGCCACATATCTATCTATCTATCTATCTATCTATCTATCTATCTATCTATCTAT
>NC_045435.1:59985943-60029276 GCF_002776525.5 Piliocolobus tephrosceles | reverse complement strand
ATAGATAGATAGATAGATAGATAGATAGATAGATAGATAGATAGATACGAATTTTCCCTTTCTCCATTTTTTGTTTTATTAAGGATCTCAATGGATTGCATGATACCTACATTGGAAATGGCAATCTACTCTACTGAGTCCTCTGATTCAAATGCTAATTTTATCTGGAAACACCCTCACAGACACGTCCAAAATAATATTTAATGTGTGCACCTCAGGCCGGGCGCGGTGGCTCAAGCCTGTAATCCCAGCACTTTGGGAGGCCGAGACGGGCGGATCACGAGGTCAGGAGTTCGAGACCATCCTGGCTAACACGGTGAAACCCCGTCTCTACTAAAAAATACAAAAAGCTAGCTGGGCGAGGTGGCAGGCGCCTGTAGTCCCAGCTACTCGGGAGGCTGAGGCAGGAGAATGGCGTAAACCCGGGAGGCGGAGCTTGCAGTGAGCTGAGATCCGGCCACTGCACTCCAGCCTGGGCGACAGAGCCAGACTCCCTCTCAAAAAAAAAAAAAAAAATGTGTGCACCTCATAGACTGGTGAAGTTGACACATAAATGTAATTATCATAATGATACTAGTAAGAGAAATTCAGTTGACCTTGCTGATAAATAGGTATTTTTCACACAAAAGCCAGAAAATGGTCGTAAAATATGTCATATGGTTTAAATTATAATTGTTGAGTACACATTTCAAAATGTCATTGTTCATTTGAAGACTAAATTTTAAATTGGTTCTACTTTATAGATAATTATGACATGACTGAATATTTATTCATGGCAAACCCAGGAGCATTCATTTGCAATTGCCATTCATGTAGATGTCAAAGATGCCACTTTTTATTGCACATATTGTGAGAGGGTACAACAAATAACCTTTCCTCCTTAAAATTGGATTGCTCATTAAATGTGTCATTAATCATATTTTAAACTCCAAAAGAGCAAAGTAAAATGGGTCTGAGTTTTAAATTTTCCAGGGTGACAAAAGCTGAACAGTTTATCAATGTTTGACCACGCTCCAGGTGTGGTGGCTAATTGATGTCCCTCTTTGTTCGATTGCCTTTCAGCTCTCATGGTAGGTGCTAATGTGTGTAATTAGCATGATTTCAGAGTTGTGACCTGAACGACAGACCAATATCTACAAGGGCTGTGGTCCAACCAAGTTAGAATAATACCAAATTTATATGCAATGAATTGAGCTGGTGAAGAGGTTACTGAAAGAAATTAGGTCTAGATTGGGGTTTCAAAATAAATCACCTGAAATTATTTAAGAGTATAACTCAGACCCCTCAAAAGTCACCTCCATCCGAAAGGTTTAGATTTGGAATCTCCAGTTGTTATGATAAATACAATTATAGTTAAGGCTCAGGGTGTTAATGTCAGTGTTATGCAGAAAATTACCCTAGATATAGATAGCTCCCAGCATCTACATCCTGTTTTCATATTTATTTCCAATAAAAAGAATTTAACCCATTTGAGGTGAAAAAATTCCTTAGAGAATAAATGTTTTTTAACCTTGGGTAGTAATAGAATAAAATATAGAGATAATGACATATATCAAACCCATGGTATTACAGGTTGTGTATCCCTTATCCAAAATGCTTGAGACCAAAAATGTTTTAGAGTTTGAAATTTTCTGGATTTTGGAATATTTGCATATACAGAATGAGATATCCTGGGGAATAGGACCCAAGTCTAAAAACAAAATTCATTTGTATTTTATGTAAGTCTTATACATATAACCTGAATGCAATTTTATACAGTATTTTTAGTAATTTTGAGCTGGAAACAAAGTTTTGACTACATTTTGACTGTGATATGTCACATGAGGTCAGGTGTGGAATTTTTCAGTTTGGAGTCCTGTTGGTGCTCAAAAAATTGTAGATCTTGAAGTGTTTCAGATACTGGATATTGAGCTCGTGAGTGTTCAAACTGTAATATCGTTAAACTATTTAGAATTAAGTTTGTATTAATTAGAATCATTTCTACATCTTTGGTGTAAAAAGTGCTTGTTATATTTAAGACTCTGAGGAGTCTTTGCCAGATTTGATTTGTGTTTGCACTTTTAATTTTGTAATTAAATAGCTGATTTTGGACTTACCCGTTTAAGTTGAAAAGTACTGTATGTAAAAATTAACTAACTTTTTAGAAAAAGTTTTGAAATATTTAAAAGAAGTTAAGATTTACTATTTTATAAGGTTAAATACAAGAATTAAATGCTTAGGTTTTTCTTGTTAAGGACCTACTGTTAATTTGTCAGATTGTTTAGAGACTTTAAGAGAACATAATAATTCAATTTTAGAATTACCATTTAAAATATTTAAATAAATTGTAATAAAGTAAGTCAAAAGTCCTGATTGTTTATGTATGTTTAGTCTGTTCAACATGAAATAATTGAATTTTAACTGTGGCAAAAGAGAAGAAGGTTTTTCTTGTCTTAATAAGAGTATAAAAAGAATAACAGACATACAAATTAAGCTGGAAATTTTAAGGGGGAAACAGCATTTGCATTTGAAATTTTAATAAATTTGATATTATGATCCCCAATGAGCATTGAGGTTCTAAGGGGATTCAAGTGAGTTGCCTGAGACTACAGAGAAGCAATTCACATACAGATTTTCATATACGAATCCAGTGGCTGTGGTTTCCACATTCATTCTCAAAAAATCAAGGTACCTTTTTGGAGATGCATGCAAAATTGTAGAGGAAAATAAGGTAATATTTGAAATATAGTTTCTAATATTTTATTGTTAATTTTCTTGTTCACAATTTACCATGGCAAAAAAGAAACACTTTTAAAATGTTAAAATGATATAAATAAGATATTATCTACCGTTGTTTTTCTATTCCCAGTTTAATAAACAAGTTTATCTGTGTGGTAATAATTTTTAACTTTAAACAGAGCCAGTAGCTCTTCTATTACTTTGGAGTTTTTAAAAGATACAGTTATTTTGAGTTTGCATTCACACATATTCTAATTTAGTATACATAAAAATTTACTTTATATTATTTATTTCCTCTTAACATATTTGCAAAGGTTTAGTGATATCTGCAAAAATGATATATTTTTTATTCTTCTATTTTTTACCCAAATTGTTGATGGTCTTCTGAGATCCATTTGAACAGACAAGGAAGAGACACATACTTTTATTTATATACACACTCATAGTTTGTGTGTGTATACAACCTGATTAGCTTCTTGACAAAGAAACTAAAAAGAGATTTAATTTTTAAATGCTTCTCCCCATACTCTATCCTTTTGTTATAATTTTTAAGTCTTTAATTATTTTTACGTATCTCTTCTATATACAGGTCTTTATAGCTGGGTCCCCACTGCTGAGTCAGTTTTTGAATTACCTATTGATCTTGTCTTAAAATTGTTGTCCAGTTAGTGGAGCATTTATTTATCAGCTTTCCCATTATGCTTGAATATTCTACATGGCCAAATATATATCTGACCAATGTCCTTCTTTAGGAACAGTGCTTTATGTTTTTGACATCAGATATTTACATCAGGTGCATTCAAAAGGCAGTGAACCAAGTCCTATAAAAACAGATAGAAGAATTACATTCAGTATTAATGTCAGAAAAAGAGAATTGCTTTTTGATTTAGGATATGTAAATAGTCAATCATATTAAAAGATTGACTTTAAAACATATCCAACTCTGCTAAACAATGGAAGAATCTATTCTTTTTTGATTGAAGAAACCACATAAAACAGGTATACCATCATGGGGAAAGTAGGGACTTTCTATATTATTGTCAAAAGACAAAACTTGCCTCTTGATTTAGGATTCCATAAACTTTTATGGAGGTGTGCGTGGCTGGAAGACATCAATACCGTGCATTGTTCCCTGACGGTGGGCTAGGCACATATTCTAACCTTTGAATATTTCTAAAATAGTATCTTTCAAATCTGGCAAATTCGAGGAAAAAGAAATTCCTTATATAGTTGAAGCTTGAAGGAAGGTGATGTATGTTGTAATGGGTTTGCTGAGATTTTCACTTAATATTCAGCAGCCCTGAGAAGTTTTCTTATCTTCTACTCTAAGTCAGTACTTTGAAAAAAAAAATATGAGGAGCAGGTTTGACAATGTTGTCAGGATTGTGATTGAGATGAAGCTAGAACGATGTGCAATTTAAGTCTTCCCAGGCCCTGATTCAAATCTACATCTGATTTCATGACCTCTGCTGCATTCCTCTGTCATGAGAAGAGCAGGGACTGAGTCCGATGATAGAATCAACCTTACCCTATAGTTAATTAGAAGGGGCAGTAGTAAAGAACTCGAATTTTGGAGGCAGGCGCACCTGGATTTGAATACTGACCAGATGAACCACTTACTACATGATGGGCCAGAGACATACACTTGGATTTCACTGGCCTCATTTTTCCTATGTGTAAAATTGAGAAATAATAGTTGTCCTACGTCATATGACTGTATGGAGGATTAAGCGAGATTATTGAATCTAAAAGTCTTAGCACAATGTCTGACATACAGAAATTAGTAGTGAATTTCAGCTAGTGTAGCATTATTAAAAGTATTATGAATGAGGGACTATTGTAGATGTTATACGGAAAGTGGTACCACCTGGGGACATATAGTGACTCCCAATGCTATTTAGCTCGTTTCTATTGTATATGCATTACATACAGTTCAAATTAGGAACAGTCACAGCAAGAACAACCACCACTTGATGTAGTTTCAGGCACTTTCCTTAGTACTTTAGGCTAACGTATTTAATTCTCATAAAAACTCAAAGGATATGTGGTATTATTCCCCATTTTACAGAAAAGTAAAATGAGATTCAGAGATACAAAGTAAAATGCTCAAGTAGAAAAAACAGCTGTTAGATTTTAAAGTCAGAATTCAAAACCAGCCAGGCTTTTGCCAAAATTAATGCTTTTTATCACCACATTCTTAATTCCCAAAAAGAGCACCAAGCACCCTAGGATGCAACAGTGAATTCAGAGAAGGATCATAAAATGTAATTAAATATTCTGGTGAAACAGTGATGCTCAACATCTGTCAACTATGGAGTGTGAGGTAGTTTCATTTCAACACATATCTTATTAAATTTCTTTCAATATCATACATTTGTTAAAGCTGGGTTTCCAGTGGATGTCATGATAAAAAGCAAATACTGTGTGAAATCAGTGTAGAACAGGAAATGAGGCTGGGCAATCTTATTCTAAGTTTTGAAAAGTTGTGCTGTGCCCAACGGAAGTATGCTTGTTAAAAGTAGAAGTGGGTACTTAAGAATAAAATAAGAATGCTATTTTTCCTCCAATATATACATATTATATTTTAAAGCATCCTGTAAGTTGTTTGAATATATTTTCTTTGAACGAAAATACTTAAAAATGGAACTATTTATAGTTATTTTGCCCTGGGGGTGCCATAAAAATGATTGATCCACTAAGGAGATCGTGATACGAATAAGCTGGGGAACCTCTGAACTACATTATTCGGCTTCTCAGGGAAATACGTAGAATGTAAGGATCAGTTCATCAAACCTCATTAACCACCTGTTACTTCTCAAGTACTTAGAGATTCCTTTCTAAAAGAGCTCACAGTATAATAAGAAAGATAGCCACTGTATTAATCAGGGTCCTCCAGAGAGACAGAATCAGTAAGGTATGTGTATTGATATTACGACAGAAGTTTATGATTATGGAAGACTGAAAAGTCCCAGGACAGAGCCCTTGGGATGATGGCAGCCTGACTCAGTAGTATTTGAACTGGGTAGCTCAAATGTCCCAAAACCAGGGAAGTCCATGGTTCAACTCTCAGTCCCAAGCCAAAAACCTGAGAACCTGGAGTGCCTCTGGTGTAAGTCCAAAAGCTAGAGTTTCAATGTCAGAGGCAGGAGACTAGGATAACCCAGTTCTGGAGGCAGAGACCATTTCACATTTTCAGTTTTTGTTCCATCCAGGCCCCCAGCCAATAGGATTATGCCCACCCACTTTGAGGACAGATCTTCCCCTTAGTTCACTCAGACTCACATGCTAATTTCTTCTGGAAACGTCCTTGCAGACATGCCTAAAAATAATGCTTTACAAGTTCTCCAGGTATCATCTAATCCAATCAGGTGGATCTCTAAAATTAACCATCACAGACACAAAGTCCATACTAAAATACAGTGCGTGAGTCAAATTTCCAAGGGGCCAGACTCCCAGGCAGGTCACATAAATATTCAAAAAGCCATTGCATTAAGAAATGAGAGGAAGTTGTATTGGGTAGAAAAGCAAACATAAGAAATTTTCCAGAAGTGATGAATGAGAGAGATCAAAATGTGTGCTATTTATGGAATAATGAGTATGGTAATGATGGAGCACCCACTAATTACACTAGCACTTATTAAATACTTGTTACATTCCAGGCAATGCATTAGGCACTGGGTTGTGAAGATGAAAGCCAGAGTGACTTTCCTCAGGCTCTGACGTCTCTTGAGGATTCGGATAAGAAATAAGTATATTCAGGCAAATGGTAAGAGATGAGATTGGAAAGCACGGCTGGGTTAGAAGTAATATATTGTCTGTAACTTCTAAAGAGGCCAGGGACTTTTAGAATAATTAGCACAAGGTCTAATTACTTTGGATTAACTAGTAGCCAAACGCATTCACAAATATTGATATTATTCAAATTAGCTTCATCTTACTAAAAAAGACGCTGTATTTGTGTATCCTTCTGCCAAATAAATGAGAGGCATATGTATGTTTTTCCAGAATCATGACTTATTCAGTTTATGGTCTAATTATTGGTTGAGAAGATAAGTAAATAACAAATTATCATACGAAAAATGTGAGACTGGGAGTAATTAATGCAATAAAATATGTTGCTCAATATGCGAACAACTTCATTGTAAATTCCAGGAAAAGGGCCTGATTTCTGAAGAAAGATGAAGTCATCAAAAGTCTTAAGGACTAAATTAAAAGATAATTTTAAACATTTACTGCTGCAGTATTTAAACTTAATGATTCTGGCACAATGAGACTATTGAATCTACGCTGCGATATATGTTTAAGGGGATGGATTCAGGTAGTTAGGATGTGATTATTACTGTCCTAGGTCCTATAGTTAAACCCGGATAGAACTCTAGTTTTAACTGAAGACCTCTATTTAATCATAGGCTGTATCAAGTTGCTGACACAATTCATGAATAGTCATATATAATGGTATCATGCTACTAAAACACATTAGTTAAATACTCTCACTCACTCAAATGGTATAGGAGAATCATCTTCCTAAGATATCTCTCCATGACTACAGTATGGGCACAGAGCAAGGACAATCCTGTCTCCCACCTGGTCACCATTCATTTATTTATTCACTGAGTAGAGATTTTCGTGCACACAAGCAGCTACTGTGATAGCAGAAGTACTACAGAATTCAAAAGAGAAAGAGATGATTTCCAGCTGGGCAATCAGAGAACTCTTTAAGAAGTAGGTGGCATTCAACTAAAGAATACACTCTTCAGTTATGTGTGGCTTGATGAGTACACACCATTACAATCGCAGACTTTGGGGAAACGGGAGGGTTGAAATAAGATAAAGGAAAGAAAAAGAGTGGTGGCAAAGGCAAGATGACTGGTAACATTAATTGAAGAATTCTATATTTGTATTCACCAGAGTGGGCCTCTTTCCTATTTAGCCATCACATAACTTGAATGCACGTTGTCATTAATTTGCTTTATTCATCCTATGAATCAAGCCTTGGAGATGTTGAGAACTGAGATTCTGTGTGTGGCAGAAAAGTAAAGAGATGAATAGAAGTAATGGCATAGAATAACATCCTCTTGCTTCTTCCACTATTAATTCTATCCTGCCAGCAGATATTTAGCAGCTTTTTTGTGTTAAGTCCTATGTGGATACAAATTTAAGAAAAGACACATTTTCTTTCTCAAGGGGATCACAGGTCAATAGGAACACAGGGATCTGTCACAGATCATGATAAATGTAATAAATAAAAGAATATAAATATGGACACAGTAAAATGGTAGACCAGAAGAGGCAAAAGATAATTATGGATGATGGTCAAGGAAGAATACTTCACAAAAGTGGTATTTTTAGTCTCCAGACATTGAGCAAAGACATTTTTTTGCTACGGTCATCCCATAAAATGACTCTCAATAATGAATAGAACAAGAAACAAAAAACTAAATTTCATTTTTAATGAAACACAAAAGAAGAAAGTCACACTAAAGTGCTTTCAAAGGAAGATAACTGCAAGAAGCAAGTGAATTACTGTGCAGACGCCCCTAGAAGGCTCAGAAGCTGGGACCAGCCTGCATCTTAGGAGGCAGTGGTAGGAATGCTTAACCTAAACTAGAAGACTCATCTGAAAGTCTGTCACTTAGACCTTCTTTTTCTCTCAACGTACGGGAGGTTGGAAAATATATGTAGAGAAATTGAGCTACAGGAGCTGCACAATTTCAGTTTTAAGGCGGAAAAAAAAAAGCAGAAAGCTGAGAGTTTATATGATCTTTCTGTTGAGAAGTTGAAAGACACATAAATATAAATAAATGTAACATATGTACATAGGCTCTTAAATATCCATGTTTAGAAATTCCCCAGTCAAAACCAGAGTTAGCCTTGATAACCTAAGAAGAAAGTGCACAACAGGCCACAATGACGAGCACAGATAAATGAATGTATTGCTAGTGCTAGGTTTATCACATTTGAGGGAGAACTCAGTGAAAGAAGGTAAGACCCCAACTAAGTAAATACTGGCATTATGAAAAAAGATTAAGAACAATTCCAAAACATCACCAGTTTCTTCACAGAGATTTTAAAGCCTTTTTCAATCATAAAAGGGACGCTTAAAAAAAAAGAAAAGGGTCATGTGCAGTGGCTCATGCCTGTAATCCCAGCATTTTGGGAGGCCAAGGCGAGTAGATCACAAGGTCAGGAATTTGAGAGCAGCCTGGCCAATATGCTGAAACCCTGTGTCTACTAAAAATACAAAAAAAAAAATTAGCTGGCGTAGTGTCGCATGCCTGTAATCCCAACTACTCAGGAGGCTGAGGCAGGAGAATTGCTTGAACCCGGCAGGTGGAGGTTACAGTGAGCCAAGATCATGCCTCCACACTCCCACATGGGCAACAGGGTGAGACTCTGTCTCAAAATAAATAAGCAAACAAACAAACAAACAAAAGGACACCAACCAACAGAGAATAAGAAAGAATTTGAGGATATTTAGGTTATGATAGCCAGACTCACAACAAACAAAAAAGACAACAAAACAACATTTAGTACAAGAACTATAAGATAAAACTGAATAAATTATCCAGAAAGGAGACTGGAAATAAAAATAAGTTGATGATAGTAGCAGTAAGGTGAGAATGCTAAAGAATTTTTAATCATAAATAAAATGATCCAAATCTTGGAACAGTAATGATAAAGAGGACAACCTAAGCAAATACGAGAGCAAAATAGAAATCTTTTTTGTGTTCCAAAATTACTTAAAATTTATTCCCTGTAATCAGACATCTGAGGACATGCTCCAAAAATCACGAATACACAAAGGAAGCTGAAGACAAGGAGTCTAAAATAGGAGAGTCAACAAGGAGAAGGATTAAGGGAAGTCCATCAATAATGGCAGTTTAGCAGGCCTGGAGAAAAACTAATGTGTATTGTAGTGTATGAAAGGGCTTCAAAGGAATAACTCTAGCAAAATCAAAGGAATGAGTGGATTATCTGACAGGAACTATCATGAGGAAAATTGTATCGAGAGGGTTTTATAGAGTACTTGAATAGCTAAAAACGAACAAACAAACAAAAAACCCTCATCTGTAGTTGCCAAAACAATAAAGGCAATGAAACACACAAATAAATTATTAACTCTTGAATAAAAACGGAAAAGTTATTTACAATGAAAATGTGATCATACTATTTGAATCTTCAGTGGACAACATTTGTATAGGCTTAAGCATGAAAGTTCTGAATATGTAATATGGATGGAAAGAAAACCTGATAAAGAATTATATTGGAAAACTGAGTGGAGAATTGGAATATAAGAGAGTCATATTGTTACCTATTAAAATTGCATGCCAATGGAGAATGCCAAGTCATGAAGTCTTTTGTTTTTCTTTTCTTTAGACAGAGTCTTGCTCTGTTACCCACGCTGGAGTGCAGTGGCATAATCTCAGCTCACTGCAACCTCTGCTTGCCAGGTTCAAGCGATTCTTGTAACCCAGCCTCCTGAGTAGCTGGGATTACAGGCGCCTGCCACCATGCACGGCTAATTTTTATATTTTTAGTAGAGACAGGGTTTCGCCATGTTGGCCAAGCTAGTCTTGAACTCCTGACCTCAAGTGATCCACCCGCCTTGGTCTCGTAAAATTCTCTCTGTGGCTTCACAGGCATGAGCCACTGCACCCAGCCAGAGAATGCCAAGTCATGAATCAAAATATTGCCATGTCATAGATATTATTTAGAGATATGGAGGTAAATGCCAGTGAGAATAACTGGAAAATAGAGTTGATGCTTACAGGGAATGGCCTAGGAAGAAATTTATATTGCCTTTGTTGTTCTCGGATTTATTTGGCTTCTTAAACACATGGGTGCATTACTTTTATATAAATATAAGTAATTGGTTAAAATGTTAAAAAGGAATCTCTGACAATGATTCGGAATACTATTTGGTGTTATAAAAGGAATCTCTGACAAAGATTTGGAATACTATTTGGTGTTTACCAGGTGGACCAAGGACAGAAGAACATGGTAGCCAGAGAGGTAAGATTAAAAACAAAAATCAGAAACAGCAAGTCCAGTTCAGGGAACTGCAGGTGGTTTGATACAGATGAATAATTAGGAGGCAGAGAAGCAATGTGTTATAGTGGTTATGGGTTCAGGCTCTGGACTCTATCTTTCTAGTTTTGTTCTATAGATATGTGACTTACTGTGTGACCTTGCTAAGTTCTTTAACATCTCTAAGCTTTTGTATCAATGTCCATATCCGAAAACTGAGAACTTTAATTTGTACTGCAGGAAATGAATCTACATTCTGTTAGCATGCATTGAAGTTCACCCACAGATACTATTGGAGAGTTCCAAGCTTCTCTCCTTCAAGTTCCTGTGTTGCTCCCTGCATCTTTGAGGTTCCCCAGAACTTGCTAACCAATGCATAGGGCAAACCAGAAATGCTGACTGGAAGTAGCAACAGGGGATTTAATGTTCCCAGAGGTATTCCTGAACTGATGAAGTAAAAGAGTAAGTTGATAAATATGCCAGGTTCTCCATCCCTTTATAGGGCAATTCTGAAGTGTATATTATATAGAACCTTAGTGGGTCTACAGAGAAACAGAGCTTCAGTTCCTTGAAGTGTGATTCACACCATTCTGCACATTTTGCTGAATTTTCTCCCTTCCCTGTCTCACTTTCTCCGCACTCTCACTTGCGCTTCTGCTAATCACTTCCCAAATAAACAAGCCCCTGTCTCAAGGCCCACTGTTGAGGAAAGGCAATCTAAACAAATGCCTATGCCATGTTTTCAAGAGGATTAAATTATATACTCCATACTTAGCAAGGCTAAGTATGTAATACTGCTACTGTTGTTAAATGCCAGGATATGAGAAAAGTTCATTTATGCTTGTATTATCAGTTAAGACATTATCCTAAAGGTGAAGAGAAGCCTTTCATAAAATGAATTAAATCCATAGGACTCAGTGACTCACCAAACACACGTGGTGCTGAGCAGGGCTAGGGAAAGATAGTGCTCTGAATGACTCACAGCTTTCTAACCTGTATATGACCTGTATGGAATAGCAATGTTCAGAAACAAGAAACATAATAGAACAATTACAGTTTTATTTCTAAACGAAGCCTAAAGTCCTGGTTTCATAATAAGGCTGTCTAGGTAAATAATTTGGCCAAGGTTCACGATTCACTGATCCAAAGGTCCTAAGACCCCCAATAATGTTCTTTTTCTGTAAGTTTTTTCAACCATCATTTGTCTTAATTATTCTTGTCTCTTGAGGTCATGATTGGTGCACAGATGGTCAATATAAGTAACATAATTGCTGAAAGAATTAATAAAGATTTATTTCCTAAATTGATCCAATTCATGTTGTTTTCTTCTATTCAAGTACTGGTCACTTGGTCTTTCATACAGTCATAATTCTCTCTGATTCATAATTTAATGGAAATGATTTTGGCAACTCCAGCAGACATCTGAGAGATAAGCATAGCTTTTGTGTTGTTAATGTTTTCTGCCAGACTGAAGACCTTGGTGTTAATAAGATGGCTGCTTTCCAACACCTCTAAAAAAAAAAACAAAAAAAATTCCTCTCTCCTTTTTCTTTTATTTACAAATGTAATCTCTGATCCGTGAATTCATAAGGTGAAAATGGTGAGTGGCTAGCTTTTTATAGGACCATACAGAAAGGGCCAAATTCGTTGATCCGTCTCCCATGTTTCTAGCTACTTAGGGAAGGAATTTGAAAAGAAGTCAAAGTGGCAGATTTGAAGGAGGGGCTATTGGAAAGTGTGCCACAGACTTTTTTACATTCCCTCTTCCAGACAGTTTGAGTCTGCATTTTTAAGTGAAACTATTAGTAACATAGTGATTTCAGGGTTTTCTGTCTTTTTTCTAAGTTGATAGATGTAGGTCATAATAGGACTATAATTTTATTTATTGGTTGATGATCTGATTTTAAGCCCTTAAAACATTAATGTCTAGGCACATTTGAGGAAGAATAACAGAAAAATCTTGTGTGTGTGTGTGTGTGTGTGTGTGTGTGTGTGTGTGTGCGTGTCTGTGTTTGTGTGTGTGTGTGGAGAATGTCTCTTTGGCCCAGATAAACTCTTCAAGCTTTGACATCTTAAAAACTCTATGATTACTATATTTTTATACATAGTCAGATACATATAGGTTCAAAGTCCTGAGAACTGGTTACACTGAGTTGTCTTATTGCCAGGGTCTGAGGAAATCTGAAAGAGAGCATCATAGAAGACAGTGCATTGAACATTGTTAGGCTAGTAGCAAAAGAATGAGAGCCACAAGACTAAAAGAGAATTCCATTTATGTGTAAACAGAACTTCGGTTACTAGATAAGTAAGACTTTTTCCTCCTTATTTTTCTACCCTTTCCTTTATACACTTTACATCACACCCCTTAGTTGCCTCCAAAATATAAAATTATCATTGACTTTATTGAGATATAATTCACGTATAACAAAATGCACACATTTTAAGGGTCCAGTTCAATGAATTTGAAAAATGTGTATGCCCATATAAATCCCTGTTCCTCCCTATCAAAATACAGAATATTATATTTCATATTACCCAGAAAAGTACTTTCACACTTTTTTGGAATCAATCCTACCACATTTCTTGCCTACAATCACTGATGTGATTTTGATCACCATAAATTAGTGTTTTTCTGACTCCAGAACAGTATATAAATGGAAGCATGTAGTATGGTGCTTTATGCTGGACATTTAGTTCAGCACATTGTCAGTTTCATCCATGTATTTACATGAATCACTACCTTTTTCCTTTTTATTGCTGAGTAGTATTCCATATGCCACAATTTGTTTATCCATTCACCTACTGGTGGATATTTGGCTTTTTTCCAGTTTGGGCTTATTATGAATAAAGTTCCTATTAACATTTAAGAGCAATTCTTTGGGTAGATATATGTTTTCATTTATCTTGGGTTCTACCTTAGAGAGGAATTGATGGGTTATATGTGATGTTTAACTTAATAAATGTTTTTGAAAGTGGTTGTGCCATTTTACATTCCGGTCAGCAATACATGAAAGGTTTAACTGTTCTACCACCTCATCAATGTTTGGCTTGATCAGTCTTTTTAGTTTTAGTCATTATTCTGGGTGTGAAGTGCTATATCTTATTGTACCTTTAATTTGCATTTCCCTGATGACTTGAGTATCTTTTTATGTACCTATTGACTACATATTTTACCTTGTAAAGTGTTTATTAAAATATTTTGCCTATTTGTATTTGATTGTTTCTTTTTAATATTACTGTTTTATGTATTTTAGACACAACCTTCTATCAGATATATGTATTTTGAGTATTTCCTCTCAGTCCCTGTTGAAGAGTAGATAGTCTTAATTTTTATAAAGTCACATTTATCTATACTTTTATGGTTAGTCATTTTTGAGTCCTAAGAAATCTTTGCTTATCCCAAGGTCAAAAATATTTTCTCCTATGTTTCCTTCTAGAATTGTATAGTTTTAGTTTTTATGTTTACTCTGTGATCTATTTAAAATTGATTTTTGTGGATAGTATAGGGTTTCATACAGATATCCTGTTTTACTGATGTCATTTTTTGAAAATATTACATTCCTGGCAAAATTATTTCTTTATTACAAACTTGGAAAAGCCTTTTTAAAATCTCTTACCTTTTATATAATGGTAGAGTACAGAAAGTCTTCTAAAGTTCTTTGGAGATTAGCATTATTTCTTTGAATATTTTTTACATTTCTGATTTTATTTAAAATATAAACGCAGTAGATAGGACACATACTACATAATGATCATTTTTTAATAATATAGAAGGTAAATTAATATGGCCAAGGCACTGAGTTGGGAAGAAAGTGTGTACAGTTACTGGCCTCTTTATTTTCTGTGTGACTCCCTTTTCTTTTTCTGTGTCTTCATATGTATGTAGATACTTCTTGAGTGGTATGTAGTACTGAGCTACTCCATTGGAACACAGAGTTAAACAGATTGACAGGATCATTATTGATTGGAGTATCAGGGAAAACATTGTTAGAATTAATCATTACAAGTTTTTTGAAATTGAATCTCTTATTTATAAAAAAGCACGGAAAAAATCAGTATTCCATAGCTTCTGTATAAGGTCTTTGTATTATGCAGCTCATGTTGAAAGATAGATATTGAGTGGTTTGCCATATTAATTTTGATTTGTATTTATTTGTAAATGTGATTTCATCACATTAAAATAAGAGCTACAATAATAGAACTTTAAGTAAGAGTTAAAAATATTCATCACCAATCTATTTCTCCTACCTTACTGATTTCACTTGCCTATGTTCTTTTGCTAATCTTCATATATAGTCAGAATGTTTATATAATGGTAACCATACTACAGAAATGGTTTGCATTTCTGATTTTTTGTAACATATGAGATTACAAATATTTTTCGTGTTGCTACACAGCCTTCATATTTATCCATTTTAATGGCTACGAGGTAATCTAGTAAGTGATGGATAGTAATACCATCATTTACCTATTTTATTACTATTGACGCGTTTAGGTAGGCCACACATTTTTGCTTAGAGCTGACTCCAAACAAGAGAAAACACATGTGTATTGCCTTTTCCTTGTTTGTATAATTTATATTTAGAATATCAGCATAATTAAGTGCTTGAGAATAGAGAAGCTAGACTTTTGTGTTGAAATCCCACTTTTGCCATTTTCCAGCTATTTGGCTTTGCGCAAGTGTTCTGATCTCTCTAGACCTCAGTTTTCTTATTTGTAAAATGGGGATAGTAACAGTGCCTGCCTCATATATTTTTCATGAAGATTAAATGAATTACTTTTTTGCAAATCAATTACATCCGTGAAATGAATGTAAAAACTATATAAATATCTTCTTAAAGTCCTGGTTAATGGAACTAGTATATTAATTTAATTTGTATTGTCACTGAATGTATGAGTATACAGATATACTACAATATGAACCCAACCTTACAGGAAATGTACATTTACAAGAAGAAAGAAAGAGAGAAAGCGGGGAAAAGAGGACGAGAGGAATAAATAAAGGAAAAAAAAGAAAGAAGGGAGGGAGGGAAGGAGGAAAGAAGGAGGGAGGGAAGCAAGGAAGCAAGGAAGGAAGGAAGGAGGTTCTCAAACAGGGGTGGTTTAAAAAACATAATTTATTGATGTACAATTCCCATGACATAACAAAAACCTTTTTAAAGTGAATAATTCAGTTGCATTTAATACAGTCACAATGTTTTGCAACCACCACTATCCTCTTCGAAAACATTTCCATCACTCCAAATAAAAAAAGCTCTTACTAATTAGTGAATTTCCCCCCATTTTCTCCCTTTCATGTTCCGGACCACAACAACTACCAATCTGCCCCTTGCCTCTATAGGTATGTCAATTCTGGATATTTTATATAAATGGAATCATACAATATATGACCTTTATGTCTGGCTTCTTTCACTTAGTATAATACTTTCAAGGTTTATTCTATGTTTTAGCATGTGTCAGAACCTCCTTACTTTTTATGGCTGAATAATATTCCATTTTATGTATGTATCACAATTTGCTAATTGAACATTTGGGCTGTTTCCACCATTTGGCTGTTTTGAATGGGCTGCTATAAGCAAGTGTGTACAGGTACTTGTTTGAGTACCAGTTTTCAGTTATTTAGGGTATACACCTGGGACTGGAATGACAGGGTTACAAGGTGCTTCTATGAGCAGTTTGTTGAGAAACCACCAAACTTTTCCAGTTCCACACTGTTTTGATTATCATATGTTCATATTTAGCTTTAAAATTGGGAAGTATAAGTCTTTCAAATTTGTTCTTTTTCAAAGTTATTTTGGCTATTCAGTCCCTTGCAATTACATAGAAATTTGAGAATCAGCTTTTCCATAACTGTTTCCTAAAAAAGCCATTGGAATTTCAACAGGGATTGCCTTGAATCTGCAATCACATGAGTAGTTAACATTGGCATCTTAACAATATCAAGTCTTCTAATCCATGAACATAAGATATATTTCTATTTATTTAGATCTTCTTTAATTTCAGCAATATTTTTTAGTTCTCCGTGTACAAGTCTTTCACTTTCTCTGTTACATTTATTCATGGGTATTTTATCCTTCAGAATGCTATTATAAATTGATGTTTTTTTCTTAATTTGCTTTTCAGATAATTAATTGCTGGTGTGTGGGAACATAACTAATTTTTGTCCTTATTTTGTATTTATTTTTTAATTTAGTTTATGAAACTAATTTTTATATTTTGATCTTCTACCTACAACTTTGCTGAATATGTCCTTTACTCTAGTAGCTTTTTGGAAGATCGAGATTCTTGTATGTAAGATTATGCAATCTGCAAATGGACATGGTGTTGTTATTTATTTTCTTCCCAATTTAGATACCTTTATTCAGTTTTCTTGCCTACTTGCTCCAGTTAGAACTTCCAGTACAGTGTTGAACAGCAATGGTGAAGGAGACTATTCAAGTCTTGTTCCCTATAAGAGGGAGACAGATGTCAGTCTTTTGCCATTGAGTATAATGTTAGTTGCAGGATTTCCTCAAATGTCCTTTATTTTGAGAAAGTTTCTTTGTAGTCCTAGTTTTCTGAATGTTTTCATCATGAAAGTGTGTTGGATTTTGTTAAATGCTTTTTTGTGCATTAATTGATATGATCATTTCAGTTTTTCTCTCCTTTTCATTCTATTAAGAAAGGGTATTCCTCTGATTGTTTCCTCATGTTGAACCACCCCTACATTCCTAGGACAAATCCCCACAGGACATAGTGTATAATTCTTTTAATATTCTGTTGGACTGGAGGTGATTTTGGCCCCCAGTTTACATTGGCAATGTCAAGATATTTTTGATTGTCAGAACTGGAGGAGGGTGCTACTGGCATCTGGTGCATGAAGGCAAGGATGCTCCTAGATATTCTACAACAGAGAGGAAAGCCTTCCATTCTCTCACAATAGAGGATTAGCCAGGCCAAAGTGTCAACACCACCCAGATTGAGAAATCCTGAATTACACCAACCCTGCTACTATTCTTAGTACACCCCACCATTATCTCTCTAGCCTGTCATTCTGTCTTTTCCCCCTCATCTCCTCCAAACACACAACTTTTTGTTTCAGTACTCCAACCACACTGAACCTCACTTAATTTCTTCTGTTAGTCAAGTTATCTTTGGCCTGTTACCTTCCACACCTATACTTTTTCTAATCCAAACATCCGGTCCCATAAGAATGATATAATGGACTTTGGGGACTCAGGGTTGGGGGAGGTTGGGAGGGGCCTGCGAGATAAAAGAACACATATTGGGTGTAGTGTACATTGGTCTAGTGATGGGTGCTCTAAAATCTCAGACATCACTGCTAAAGAACCTATATGTGTAACCAAAAACCACCTGTGCCCTAAACCTTATTGAAACATTTTTTTTTAAAAAAAAAAGAAAGAACATCCCTTCCCCTTCTTCACTCCCCAACATCATCACCTGGTTTTATTTATTATTATTCAATTTTCAGCCACTTCCTCCATGAAGATTTTCTGACTTTCCTTAGACTAAATGAGGTAATTTCGCTGCATTTTTCCCAAACACCAGCATTGCCCATGACATAGCACTTATCAGAGTTTATTAAAATCACGTGTTAAATTCCACAAGGTCTGGGAGGGTCATATTATTGCTCCTATCTGCTCACTATTGTATCTTCAAGACCCAAATCAGTGCCAGTTATGAAGTAGTTGTTTTGTTATTGTTGTTTTTAAGTTATAGAATGAATACAAGAATAAATGAATAAATCAGCCTAAATTTTTCTGTATCTGGAATGTGCAGGAAATGTGGTAGTTAAGAAATATGTTAATGTTTTATGTGTGTACACCTCAGATATGCCTGAGAAACAGAAATAGCCAATTGAAATATTTTTATTTTAGTTATCTAAATCTCATCTGCCTCAGCCATAATTGACTAAAACTATATCTGATTTTTTAAAAATTCTCAAATGTTTGATTCAGTATCTGTGCAGACTGAGACACAGACCCAAAACTTTACAGTGTGAATTTTTAAAACTATATCTTGAATAAATTATCAGATACATAAGCAAAATTTGGAATGGAAATTTGGGACAAAAGAAAGCAGTTCATTTTAGCCTTTTACATCAATGGACTTGGAACATGATTTCCAAGGAATTGTGGTGTTCCCTGGCAGTGCCCAATTTCTGAAGAAAGAAACAAAATGTAATCTGCACACAGTCAAATGCCTTAGGCAGTGTGAGTGGGTTCAAACCAGGTCAGAATAAAAATGACTATTAACCAGCCATTCAGCTTGTAAAATGATATAAGAACTAGTTCCTACTTATTGCCATTAACAAATATTAAAAAATAAGTCATAGTGTCAGCTACTAGATGCACCAAGTTTTAGTGCTGCTTTATGGGCTAGACATGTTTCAAGTAAGAGTTGGCTGTGATGTGAATTTCTGTAAATTAAAGCTTAGCTTTCCGCTTAATCTAATCAAAGTACTGGTGATATATTCTAATGGTGATTTGACAACCCCAGACACACTGAGATAGTATCATCTTAGGAGAAAAGATTTGAGACAAAAGCCAACTCCATGTTATGATGGTGAACTAGATAATGTTCTCCCTTTCGGGCATTGTAGTTTTCAGTCTGCTTTTAGTTTCAGTTTGGATTTATATTTCACAAGATTTTTCAAATTGTATTCTCTCTTTCCACCATTAACTATACTCCAAAACACCCTAGAATCATAGGAATTCTCTTAGGCCTAAGAATCTTCTCAAGCAATATTATGTACCCCAGAGTATTTTTATCTTTCTCATATGATTGTCTAAATATTTAAATCGATAACTGATTTTGAGAAAGTTGCTGGTTTTACTAGCTTATTTTCCTTGAAGTCTTTCTAAGCCTCCATTCCTCACTGGAAAATGGAGAGTTATACAGAAAGTTGAATCAGTATATGATTTTCAAAAATATGTATATACGTGTATTTGAATGTGTCCTAATTATAGATGCATATTAAAATAAATATTATTCTACTGGTTAAGATAAACCGGATTCTCTAATTTTCCCCCTTTGTCTTGCCATGTAGAATGGCTCGGAGAATTTTCAGAGATTTGACCTTTTCCAGTCAATTTATCTAAAGCAGCGGCAATGATTCCCAATCTCGTTATACCTCAGGTCACTGTCTTATTACCGCATTTATTTCCCTCTTCATACTTATCGCAGTCTTTGTTAATTGTAACTCTGCCTATTTTCCAATTGTCTGTCACCACCATCTTTAGAATAAGAGCTCCATCATGGCAGTGAGCATGTTTCCCTTGTTCAATTTTGTATCACTGACATGAAGAGCTCTTAGCACACTCATCAATCAATATTTGTTAAATGAGCTTTTTTGGCTGTAGACACTACATTTTATTGACTGGAAACAATGCCTTGAGCCAAGCCTGAAGAGAAGAGAAAGTCATAATCTTTACAGTCAGAGTTACTTTCTGTGTCTCTTCAACATGATTCTTCCAACATCACCAAGGAACTTCCTACGTGACTGAAGAAAAGAGAAAGAAAGTCATCTGGAGAGTTAACACATTTCCCATTGGTGCTTCATATTATCTCCTGATATTCTGAAGATGTCATCACCAGGTCAACGGAACCTCAACATCCTAAGTTATATATAGATATTTGTATACATATGTACATTATATACAAATATTATATAATACAAATTATGCAAAAGTAAATTTAGTTTTTACATATTTTATATGTGCTACATATAATTTACACATGCTTCTGTAAAAGTGTTTGCTAATTCATTTACAAACAAAATAGAAAAGTTGAAAATGTGTGTTTTTCCCTACTACGGGATGTGGAAATAGGGTTGCTTCAAAAGCACATTCTAGCATAGTTTAATAATAATCACTCAATCACCACAGACAGGAAAAAATTAATATATTTGGAAATGCAACTTTGTATAAATGTTACTAGTGTATACCAACAATAGTATTACATAATGGATAAATATTTAATAAGTTTGATGCTTCAGGTACTGTAAGTAAAATCCATTTTTAATTACATAAAGTCTTTAAGTTTAAAGTTACCTAGTCAAATTTATCTGCACTGATAGCTGCTGTCAGAATTATATGTAAACACATAGACCTCTCTAAGTGATTATATTGTATTCCTCTATGATAATGAGATTCAGCAAAAGCCATGAATGGTAACACTAGCCAATAATTTGATTCAAGCAACACAACCAGAAGAAGTCTGTGAAGTCAATAAACCAGTTCCATGTCTTATATACAAAAATAATAGGTTGGTTGAATTTTTACTTTCTAAATCTGTTACATTGATATGTATTCTAGACATTAAATATATTTTGTTGACTGAAATTTTGCACACTGAGAAAATACAATGTAAATATAGCTGGAGGGTCTTTTCTATATTTATCCAAAATTTTCAGGCCTTCTGTTAGGCCAAAGCAACAGTTGACATAATATTTTCTAATATCTGATACAGTTTTTCAATTGTATGTGGGTGTATATATACATTGAAACACAGATTGCTCAAGGGGAAAAGAAGCCTATGAGAGACAGAAACAAAAGGATATGCCTTTTAAATTGAGTGAGCACACTCTTTAGGACCTACAGTTTCAAAGTTTTGTATTAGGGAATGGCTGTCTACAAAAATTTTTCTGAATTAAGTGCATACCAACTAGAATTACACAATTGGCTTCCCTTTTGCTACTTGAAGCTCCCACCTTAGCTGGCTTCATTCACTTATTGTGGAATTACAGAGACATGGATCTAACTAAATTTGGTTCTTTTACCTCATCCTTTTAAAATTGTCATCTTTCTTCCATCTCCAAATATAATTTTGCAGACCATGACCTTCAACATTACTTCTGCATCATAAATGTGGCTTTGACATCTTGTTACATAATGTCCACTTTGAGACCTTAATTCTCACATCTAATGATACCCTGAGGATGACATGTGAGGCCTAGAGGGAGTGAAGCCTCATTCCGCCTTGTGCTTCTCTATTAACCAGGTAACAGCTTTAGTGTTCTTTGTTTTCTGGTCAAGATCACTAATTTATCCTGTGCACAATTTGAATAGTCCAACTGCCTCCCCACTCCACAATTTGTCAAAGAGCTAGCATTCAATCAAGCAAAGTACATTCCAGAAATCACACATAAAATTGGGCACAGTACTTGAACCAACATTTAAGCATATAAATCAACGATTATCTAGAGAAGCCTGGAGTGATGGGATCATTGAGTTTAGAAACTAAGAACATAGCTGTGCTGGTTTTAGAGAGATAAAGTTACTAACTATTCACCTATTCTATTTTCCTTTTGCTTTTGAATGCCAAAAGCCTCCTGCAGATGCTGCACATATTTATTTACAGAGCAACATGCTTGTGTTAGCTGTTTGATTCTAAAGTTTTTAAACAGATGACATTAGAACTTCCAATTTTCTCTTTAGCAACCCAAATATATTTAAATTATAAATTGAAAGATATTGGACTTTCAGTAATTCAAACTTTCTAAGTATTATTAAGTTCCATAAAACTATTTTGGATAGGTAACTTTTTTATTTCTTACCTTCTCTAATCTTCACTTTAGTATTGGAACAACTAGACATACGCCTTCTTTTGTTTGCATAATTTTTCTTGTTAGTGTTTATGTAAATGCACAGAAGGGAAAAATGAGTAAAATATACTCAAGGAAGGGTATTAGAATACTAATGTAGCTAATGTTATGCTTGGGAACTACTTAGGAAGAAATAGATTGGTTTAAAAAGAAAGTTATGGAATTTAATCAATCTTAAGAGATCAGCAGCATGCTATTATGGAACTATAACTTTAGAGAACATCTATATAACAGTATGATCACCAAAAACTGCAGCATATGCTGCCAAGATTATGTGCATATCTTAAGTGCAAGTTAGAGGGCTCCACCTTCCCTTTTTGCCTGTGGTCGTCCTGATTATAGCACTCAAAGTATTGCATCTGGGTAATCCTCCATTCCCAGATGAGTTGAGAAATTTGGTCCTGTTGGTGTGACCAAAAGTTCCAAGTGAAATAGCAGAAATTGTATGGTCTTCACGCATATAGGCACAGGCTGGGGAAAGGTTTGGGATGATATTTGGCTTTGCCCTTTCTTGTTTTGTTACCTACAGTGAATTACCCGAGTTTCTGCATAGTCACTTTGCATTTTTTTTTATAAGATGTGAATAATAATGCCTTTCTCACACTTATTTTGGAGATTAAAGATAAATATGAATGTGCAATGTATTCTAATATGCAAAGTGCTATATAAATATAAGATGTTTTCCAGAACTCCAGCAAGTTTCCAGCATCAATGTTGGTATATCCAACACTTCCTACATGACATCTGCTGGAGGCACACGTCTATAACTGAAAGTTAAATATATGTGAATTGTACATGAATTTAAATATGAATTTCTATGTATTTATCAATAGTTATTGATTTCAAGTCTCAAGTCATGTTTTTGAAAACTACATTAAGACTCTATTCATTTGTATAAAATAGTTTGTTTTTAAAAAACAGTTTATCAAGACTTGTATAAAGTAATGTCCTTTTGAATAGATACATACATACATAGGTAAATCTAGGTATATTTTTAATGTTGAATTTAAAAAGCAAAACTTCAATTTTTAGTGTGACTTATCTGCTAAAAGCCCTGTCTTCTCTATGTTCTCTCTACTTAATGAAAAAAGCCGATTGCAAAACAAGAAGATTGATTAGGGGTAATAAGCTTGGTATTCTAGTAATAAAAATCCTTGCTAAAGTCCAATCTTTACACAATACACTGACTATATTTCAAGGCCAATTTCTAACCCTATATCTAAAGCATGGCAGGTGTTTAATCATTGTAGCGGATGCTGTCTCTGCCCTTAGTGAATCTCCTACCCTCACTCCCTTCACCCCTAGGATTTGCCACTGTAACCCTGAAAAATAACACTGTGAAAACCTGACTAACGATCCCTTACTGAAGGCTATCTTCTGGCCTAGGAAGCATGCTTTCCTCCAAGCAAGAAAAAACAGAAGTGCCTGAGAGCTAATGCTCCCCAAAGCAACTCTCAAGCAATTGTAGATGGGGAACTGATAAATAAATACCCATCTCTCTAGCCCCGTTGTTGAGTTCCTGAGCATTGTTCTGCACCGCCTTCCAGTGGTCCCCAGAGGAACTGAGATCCAGTTGATGTCACTGGCAAATGGCTTGATAACGAACTTTCATTGGCTTCATTATCTTTCTGAGTAACCCACTATCCTACCAATGTTTCTTGGGATCCCAACAAAACTTGCATTCAAATCCATGATTCAGAATCTACTTTGGGGGGAACTCAAATCAAGACAACAGTGTTTGATCAGTAAACCAATTCACATCTACAAAAAAATGTGCACATGTGCAGACAAGAAAGCTTCTGCCTGTCTCTATCAAAATGGGAACCATTTGTCTTTCTTTAACCTGGTTTATAACAACTGTTAGAAATGGAATTCAACTAAATGTTGTAAGAAGTGAATCATTTATAAATTAAGAAGGAATTTACTTATTACTGTATTTTGTCTCCAGAGATTCTTTGAGTGTAGATAACATAGACGAAATCATGGAATATTAAGAAGAGCAAAGTAACTGAGAACTCTTTCTCACAGCTATCAGGTTGGCCCATTGAAATAACAGGTAGACCCTGGAGATGTTCCATAAAGCGGGATTCTGCTGAGGTCTGCTCTGATACCTGCTATGTGATAAAAGTTCCTGACACTTAGCAGGAGTTGACGTCCTGGTATTCCACCTGCAAATGGTAGGTCTGCAGGGCACACCAAGCGCTATGATATTCATCCTGGAAATGTAGTGCTGAGCTCAGAAGTAAGTGGGGTATTAATTATTCATGACTAGTCACATAAAATCATGTCTTACATTCAGTTCTGCCCTGGAATGCAGGATACACAAAGGGAGGTACTCATTGATTCCAGCAGGAGCTATACGCAAGCTTCCAAAGGAACAATTAGTCCTTCAGTGCCTCATTCAAAGGCTGCTTAGGGGGTTGTTCTCCTTGAGTTAATGGGAGTATGAGTGTTCAATGAATGGAGATTAGCCCCAGAAGACAGGGAAGCAAATTAAACCCTTATTTTGATTTGAATTGGGAGTGAATAAAGTGTTCACTGCTCACTACACTCAAGTGAAGTTAACACGCAAGAATGAATGGAGACTAACTTCTCTGTGTGGCAAGGAAGACCTCAAGGCAGTTAGCACCTGGGAACCTCCAGGGATAGAACTGAGACAGAAGTGGTCATTCGTCATACTCTGGGGTGATAAGAATTTTTCAGTAAATGCTGTATCAAGGTAGATAAATCTTCCTAGAACCAATAAAAATGCCCTTTGCCTTTTCTATCTTCTATTACAAGTAATTGCTATTCACCTTGTTATGAATATCTTGAAAGTAGTCACAGAGTACTTGGAGTGCCTGGGGGATGGAAAGTTCGAAGGAAAAATGTAGCCATATATCATTGGCATTCATGAGAAAATTCACATTAGATGTTTGAAAGGCAGGTCCCCAGGAGGCAACAGAGAAATCAGGAACAATATTGTGCCAAAAATACCACTCTGGCCAGGACGTCAGGGAGTTTATGTCAGGTAGAGTGAAGGAAAGCAATTTGGAAAGAAAAGATATATGTGCTCTTCTATATGCATTTAGTTTATTTATATGCGTACATCCTCTGAAAAACTAGTATGTCCTGGGAATTGACAAGCAGATTGAGCCTGACGCTTCTAAAATATGTAACTGTGCTTATGTTTCTTTTACTCTAAAACCTCTGAATAACATCTTGCAATATGATCAATACTTTTTCAAGCTCATATTTTTTAAAAATCTGTTTGCGACCAATAAGTCAAAAATGGGATGTGCTCAAATATCACTTTATATTTGGGAGGTCAAGTTTATGCCATTAGAGTTTACATACAGATTACAAAATATTTTTTCTTTCTAGAGATGCACCTACTCTGGTGTCATAAAAATCAGTTGTCTCATTGATGACACACCAGAGCTTTATGTTTTTTGAAATGTGGGCTGGGTATGGTGGTTCAATCCTGCGATCCCAGCCCTTTGAGAAGCTGAGGCAGGAGAATCATTTGAGACAAGGAGTTTGAGAAGAGCCTGGGCAACATAGCGAGACCCTGTTTGGGGCAAGAGGATCATTTGAACCCAGGATTTCAAGGTTACAGTGAGCTGTGATCCCACTACTGCACTTCAGCCTGGATAACACAGGGAAACTCTGTCTAAAAAAACAAACAAAAAAAAAAAAAAAGTGAAGATGTAGGTGGATGATATCATCCTTGCTGGGGGTCACTTTACTGCAGAAAGAATTTCACTTCTTTCCCTCTTCTAGAGTGTTTGAATAACAGTCACTTGATGACAGTTAGTTCAGCTTAAACCTGCTTGGTTTTCTTCATTCCCCTTATTTAAAAAAGTCGTATGTATCTGTTTTCAAGGAGACTGTACTGAATTCTATCAAGATAACAGGAAGAACAATGAATCAAAATTATTATTGCTTCTGCGAGGCTCTTTCTATAATATTCCTGAAATACATTTAAGGTACTCATAAGTAGCAACCAGTCACCCACTCATTCACTGAATGAATATTATTTAATGCATCACATACATAAGGACACATACACAAGATCCTGAAAAATACACCAAGCAATATGTCGTAAAAGGAGACATGCCATGAATATTTTATTTATTCATTTATTAAAGATAAATCGATTAGAAGTTGAAAAGAAAGTGGAAATACTTTTAAATGAAGGTTTAATGAAAATTTTCGTAGAATAAGGTCATTGAATCTTGACAATAATAAAATTAGAGAATTCCAAGGAGATGGACCAACGTAAACAAAGATAAGACATTCTTCAAATAACCTGATCTTTTCAATTTGATTGTTTTGAACTTACTTTTGTAGTAATAATAATAATAGCAGCTAGTATGTATTGAGTGCAGACTGCCTATAAAATATTGTTCTAAGCGGTTTATATGAATAAACTTATCCTCGCCTTAAATGTGGAAAGTAGCTACCATTATTAGCCCCATTTTACGACGAGGAAACTAAGGCACAGAAGAGTTAAGTAACCCACACAAATCCTTCACCTAGTGAGAGGCACAGGCCAGATTTAAACATGGGCAGCCTGGCTATATAGCATGGACTCAGCTGTGACTGCCCCCTCTTGAGCACTCATGGAGCCAGTCAGTGATTTTATTTTCTTTTCCATTTTCCTACAGACACGGGGAGACTGACAAAGTCAATGCTGTCTTGGATATGTGAGCTCAGGGCCAAGCAAAATAAACTCCTAGATTATGTTGGTAGCTATGCTCTAGAATTAGGACTTCTGATGACATCATGCAGGGAAAAAGGATTACTGTTAGGGAAACATGTATTCTCATATTTTTCTTTCCTTCCTTGAATCCTCTAAATCTGACTGGTCACCATCAAGACTGAAGCAAAGGCAGTATCTAGAGCAACACACTGCTGTGGATCTCACTACAGCCCTTTCCTTCCTGGATGTTTTCTCAAAAGTACCTTCACAATCAATCTGGGTCAAAAGATCTGGGTACAAGGCCCAGACTGACCGTATAACATCGATGTGCTTTTGGTCCATTACTCGAAGTAGTGTTATATTACTTGGAAGTCGGCCTCCTCCTTTTCACCACAGCATCTTGACTTTTACACTTGTCTTTATTGAGTTGCCTGCTCTCCCATCTCAATTTGGAAATCTGAGACCAGAGCTGTTGCTCCATTTACTCAACTAATGTTGCTGATGATAAGTAGTAGGACTGTCACAGAGTCCTTTGGGTTCCTGGCCCAGTGTTCTTTCCACTGAGCTAGTTAACCTAAGCCCTTGGGGAAGCTCTGCAGAAGGTATTTTTTCTTCCCTGTAAGTGTGATTTTAGCATCCTGACATAATCCCCTCCACACTGCTATAGCCCATGATACTCTTGCCTAGACCTGGATACAAATTAAGATCATAGTTTTGTCCCAAGTCACCTACATTTAGAGGGTACAAAATGTAAAACAATGCTTTTAAAAGAATATGAAGAATTTATCCTCTGTGGTTACAGGAAAGTTAGTTAATCTCCCTGAACCTCAGTTGTTTTTTTTTTTTTTTTTTTTTTTTTTTTTTCTGGGTAGTTTAAAAAATCAAATGAGACAATTTATCTAAGAAAGCATCTTTCACATTATAAATCAGTTTACAAAAGCAGGGCACTATTTATATAAACATGAATTTCCAGATATTAGAAGGTGGCAATGTCTGCTGTTAGTAAGAATGCAGGAAGCACACAAGCAGTGTTGAAAAATCTTAGATAATATTTTAATCCCCTGCCCTTGGAGAAATGTATCATGAGGTCAGTGGGTGAATTTCTTTGTATGCAAATTGTATCTCCTTTGGATACAATTTGCAAAGGGCTGAGGGAAGAGGTTGGACCCCCAGGCCCCATACCACAAAGTATTTCTGCTCAGCAGTCATGTATTTTGCAAAAATAACCCACCCTCAACAAAGTAATGCCTGATTTAAGTTTCCGCAATGTCTAAAAGCCAGGGCACCTAAGATACTGAGATGAAATAGCATTCCCTGTTCCCAAATGAGTAACGCTATTTCTCACTCTTTTTTATTTTTATTATTTCAAAATTCTTGCCTCTCTATTGCAGAGAAATTTCCCAGAGTTTTGCAGCATCACTGTTGACAGGCAACCACATTTTCCTCCCAAGGCGACTCCTATTTCTGTGAGGTCAGGATTGCCAATGGGAGCACATATCAGGGGATGGGTTGATGGAAGAGAAGGCAAAAGGTCCAATTGTCCAGGGGCTGGGGACCATGAACCTTAGCCAACAGGAACAGAATGGAATCAGTGTACATCCTGCTGTCAGTGCTCTGTGATTATTTTCCCCTTTCCTTCTTCTAATGGATACGCTTGGAAGAAAGTGCATTCTTTCTCAGGAGAGAGCTCAGAACTGCACGGTTTTAGTGTATTTATTGTGCTATATATATATATACACACACACACACACATATGAATACACTGCATATACACTACTATATATGTTATATATATTAGTTTCAATAATTCTTTTCTGGGTAGGTCAGAAAATTCACATTTCTATGCATTATTAAAAAGAAGTTATGAGGCCGGGTGCAGTGGCTCACGCCTATAATCTCAGCACTTTGGGAGGCCGAGGTGGGTGGATCACCTGAGGTCGGAGTTCAAGATCAGTCTGACCAACACGGTGAAACCCCGTCTCTACTAAAAATACAAAAAATTAACTAGGCATGGTGGTGAACGCCGGTAATCCCAGCTACTCGGGAGGCCGAGGTAGGAAAATTGCTTGAACCTGGGAGGCAGAGGTTGCAGTGAGCCGCCATTGCACCACTGCACTCGAGCCTGGGCAACAGAGCAAGACTCTGTCTCAAAATAGAGGAAGTTATGCCATCTTGGGTGGTCAGAGAGTCACTGATTGGCATGAAAGGAGTTAAAATCCACCCAATTTTCCTGACCACTTTTATAAAACAGAGAAAATTTCGTAAGTTAATCTCTTGTGGATATCTTGGGCTCTTTGAAATTTAGAGAGCTCTATTACATCCTTTATTAATTGACCCTAAAAAAATTAGGAGCAGTCTGTGTGGTAGGTAGTATTGTCACAATATTTACAGTGGGCAACCCAAGAACAGAAGTTCTAAGACTTACACAAACTACGTTGTTAGCTATTGACACAGTTAGGATTCTGAGACCTCTGTAATTATTGTCCGTGCCTCTTTCCCCTTGATTAGACTTTCCCAAAGTGTGTTCTGGGAAGCATTCACTGTTAAAAAGCACTACAGAAAACTGAATCCTATGATCATGGAAGTTTGGGAAACAGTGCAGGCTATACCCCTGTCTTCAAGTTCTGTAATATACATTGGCACTGGAGAGATACAGAAATCCCGCAGGAAATAAACTGTTTCGCCTTATTTAACCTTGAATTTTGCATATTATTTAGCTGCATGGTACTTTTTTTAAGTGCCATAAACACACTGTAGGAACCCTTACCCAGTGCCATCTAGCTTTATAACAACTTAGTGTGGGAGTCCTCAATTTGCACCTCTAATAAGTAGAAATGTTTCCTTTTCAATGTTCAGATTTGAGCAAAATCTCCCAGAGTAAGCTTTGGGCAAAACTGTAAAGTCTGTAAGACTGGCCATTGTGATGAAAAACATGGATTTAGAATTATGATGATACTGGTCAAATGAGGGATTTTTCTGCCACTTATTAGCTGTGTGCACTTTGTCCGGTTACTTAGTTCCTCCCAGTTTCAGTCTCTTCACCTGTAAAATGAAAGCAATAATTGTATACCCCTTATTTGACTGCCATGAAGATGAAATGAGGCAGTGCATGCAACTCCTGGCATAGAATCTCGCTTCTGTTCAGTATTTGATAAATTCTATTATTACTATTATTCTCATTATTTTCCATTTCAGCCTACCTCCTGGCATCCCATTCTGTCTCTTCCTCCTCCTATTTTTCTACCCTGTCACACAGTCTTAAACGACTCTGCTTCCAGCTATCTTGCTTACCTGCTATAGTGCAGAGATGCCATACACAATGCCTTCCAAGACTGGGCAGGTAATATGAAAGAGTGAAGGGACTAGGTGTGAGACAATAGGGGGTGTCCCCCAAACTATGGCAAATGCTTGTGTTAAAGGGCCAGTCACTCCTGATATTTGTGCTTGTTAATGACTTTTTGTTCTATTTTTACTGCATGGAAATATGGACTAGTGATGCCAAATTTTCAGATATTTAATGAGAAGTCAATGTTCATTTTTATATGTAATTTTCCAATTTTTAAACACTCTTTTTGAGAACCTGTTAGACTACCAGTTGATGACCCCTGGATCAGAGGGTTTTTAGCATCCTGTTCCTATATAGTAATAAAGAGCTGCAAGTTTAAAAGTGTTTCAGAGGTCATCTAGTTGAACTTCTACTTGATCAGAAATATTATTTATAATATACTAAAAAAGGTGTCATTTTTCTACTCCTAGACATAGAGCCCTATGCATCTCATGGAAAAAAACATTGCACTTTGTATGTACAAACTCATTGAATTCTCTTATGAACCCCATGAGGTAGATGCTACTTTTTCCATTGTAATTATCATGTAATCCAGGCTTAGAAAACTAGTTTACCTCTTCTAAAGTCACCAAGCTATTAAGTGTCTGGTAGATTTGAAGAATGGAATTCCAGATGGTTTAGGTTTCAAAGCCGGTGCACTTAACCACTGGCTAAACAATTCTACTTGTTAAAATGCTCAGGGCTGATATTAAGCTGAAATTTGCTGCCCTGAAATGTCCACTATTTGGTCCCAGTTTTGCTCTCCTGAGACACAAATAATAAGTTTAATCTTTCTTCCACAAGGCAGCCCTTCAAATATTTGAAGATGGCTCTCCTCTGCCTGCTAAATCCTCTCTTCCCCAGGCTAAACATACTCATTTCTTTTCACTGACCCTCATAAGTCATGGCTCTCAGCCACTTCATCATCCTTGCACTGCTCCCCAGGAGAGTATTTCAATTTGTCAAAGTTCCTCCTAAACCATGATGCTCAGAGAGAACACAATCCCTCTGTGTAGTTACACAAGTGCAGGTCAGGATGGAACTAGCACCTCCCTGGTTTTGGACACCATGTTTTTATTAATGCAACCTGAGAAATGCCAGATTTTTAGCAACTGTGTAACAAGATAAGCAAACACTGAATGTTGGTCCAACTTCACACTATAGAATTTTCTTATCTGCTTTTTTTTTTCAAATGTGAATTGAAGCAAAGCCACTTTAACTCACTCTACTCCTACTCAATATATTTAAGCAGGTCATTTTTAAAATTTAAATATGTTACTTAGTACATATTCTTATTAAATAACATCTTTATTTACTGTTTTGGCTGACACTGATCTGTTTCATTTGTTTTTCTTTAATTTGACAACTGCAGCAAAACAGAAGAGAAAGAAACATTTTCTGTAGTGTGACCACTTTTTCTTAAATACATTCAAAAAGGGAGGGATCTTTCCCCTACTGCTCTAATATTGCTTGCAGATAAGTCTATTTATATTTCCCCCAAAACAAAATTTTAGAAAGTGCTTTGCACACATTCCTGAATAGGATCTTGCTATATTATTGTTTTATTTAGTTTTTTTTTTTTTTAAATTGGAAAATATGAGAAAGCAAAAACACTGAAAAGAAAATCTGCTGCTTGTCATTTTACTTACGTATATGTGTTATATATTATATCTATATAATTATATATCTATTTGTATGTATGTATCTACTTCATTATTTTCATTCCAGATATTTCTGATTTCTGCTATCTGATACACTCACTATCTCTTCTAGCTTTCTGTGATTCTTAGGTTAATCAAATATCCAATAGGATTGGGCTGAGAACTTACCACTAGAAACTTCTCTGTAGGCCAACTTTTAGCCCAGGGGTTGGAAAACTATGGCCATGAATTAATTATTCTTCACCTGTTTTTTGTAAATAAAGTGTTTATTTCAAAAACTGCCACTTCCATTTGTTTATGTCTTGAGTAAGACTAGTTTTGCATCCTAATACTACAGTTTAACAGTGGCAACAGTGCAACAGCGACAGGGCTGGATGTATTTGCAATCTAGTCCTTTACAGTCTTTTACAGAAAAGATTTCCCAGTCTCTGCTTTAGTAGTTAGTAAGTAGTCCCTGCATTCTATTATTGAATTCATTGCTGAGAGCTGAAACTAGCATGATTTTCTATCCCTATACTAAACGACACTGAAAGCATAAACAATTTAGCTACTTGCTTCAGGAAATTGCTTCTAGAGGATAAAACTTACTTTTCAAGACCAACATCACCATCTGTATCAAGAGCCTGACCTTCTTGTACTTACCAAATTAAAGCTATTATACCCTAATCTCTACTCACTTCTAACCAGCTCCTCATCTTGCAAGAACAACCTTAAAATCACTTAACCCAGATCATGAAGCCCTAAAAATATTATTAAAAAAAAAGAAAAGAAAAGAAACTTCAGTTGAATTACATTTAAAGGACTTTAATTGAGCAATGAACAATTCAAAAATCAGGCAACCCCTGATTCTGAGACAACCCCCAGAATCACAGCAGATTTGGAGAGATGCCAGGGATACTTTGTCATCAAAACAAATTTGGAGAAAATAAAAGGGAAGTGACATACAAAAATCAGAAGTGAGGTACAGAAACAGCTGGATTGATTACAGACTGGCAGTTTGAACACTCAGCAGTGTATGACTGGTTGAAGCATGGCTGCTGGGATTGGCCAAGGTTCAGCAATTGTTATAGGCACATATTCCTAAGTTAGGTTTTCAATCTCATCTACCTATTAAGTTAGGTTACAGTTGGTCCACAAGGACTCAAATATAGAAGTATGAATTTCTTCTCAGGCCATTTCTAGTTTGTATTAACAATATCATCCACTTACTTCTCCTTCTGAGAAAGTATTACAACTCTGCCAAGTTCTATTCTCCCTGACTGTGGAAAGTCTAGCAAACTCAGATTTTCCCAATGAATAAGTATTTCTTGTTACCTTTTTGGCAATGGAAAGTCAACATTACAAATCCTCAAAGCTATAGCACCATCACTCATCCACATTCTCGTATTCTGATTAATATAAATACAAAGAGCATTTCTATAAAATATAATTACGTGCACATTGCAGGTTGAAAAACACGTGCACACAGAGGCTGGAGCTATGCTTTGGTGATGTGTACGGTGTCCCAGATCAAGAGGTCACATAGTAGAGGGGACCCTCAATCAGGGATCTGCCTTCAAGTCCCAGGTCTCATTCTAGGTCATGAACTAAACTATATTTAGTTAACTATCACCTATTTATATAAATAATGACAACTACTTATCTCCTCTAGGCCTTGGTTTCCTCAGCTATGAAAGTAGAAAGCTGGCCTCTATTATCCATATAGTTTCTTTCAATTCTGAAATTCATTGAAAGTATCATTTTTCAGCAATCTTAAAACTAATTTCTTCACACTAGTATCTTTCAGCAAGACTCCATGGCCTCAAGCAAAAGGCATATGACAGAGACTCTCTTGATGACTGAGTTAAGATCTACAGCTTGGTTTCTCTGATTAAAAAAAAAAAATTGTAGAAATTATTCTGACTATTTCCATAACAAACATATTTGCATTTATTTCATGCTGTTAACAACTTAACAAGTAATCATGGCTCCTCTAAGAAAAGCAGTACTGCTTCTTCTATGATCACATTAACACGCTGTGTTGTATTTTTCTACTAATCTATCATCTATTATGACTGCCTATTTTGAGAGCTTGGCATAACAATTATCATAAGTGATAGCATTATATTCTGAAAACAAAGAATTTGATGGCACAATTTATCTTGCTACTTTGCCTGACTTAATGGTGGTGGGGTTTCCTAGTCTATACTATATTTTTCTCAGATCACAAATAGTTCACTTTTTAATTTATTATTGATTTAGCTTGATAGTAAATAACTTCATGAATGCTAAAGTTGGAAATCTGTTATAAAAATTATTAAAAATCTTCTCTTCCTTCTGGCCATGGATTTTTATCACACTGAAATAAAACTGTAGAGCTACCTGAAGAAAGTGAATTTGAGATTTTTAATCTATCTGGTTTAGCTAATTAACTGGTCAATTAAAAACAAAAGGGCAATTAGTACTGCACACATTTGTTTTGATGATGAACATGACAACTGAAAATTGTTCTTGATCTTTGCTATGAAATCCTTTAGTGTTAAAACACTGTTGCTGTAAATAAGGGGAGAATGAAGCCCATTAGAAGTCACGCACTTGCAACAATGATTTCCTGATAAACTAAAGCAACACCAGTAAGACAATTAGAGAGAGAAGCTGCCCAATATTTCAAAGTAATATTCCTCCATTGACCATCCTACTGCCCGCACTTACAGCAATAACCAAAGCCTTTCAGTAGTAGTTTCTACTTTTCCTGCAGCCAATGTGAGAAAATCATTTCATGTACTGCAAAAGAGGTAAGAAAAAGGTATAATTTGTAATTGACCTGAGGATTTCCATAAACAGTATGTATTAATGCACATAATTCTCCAGTGTCCAAGTCGGTGTTGCCTAGATGTATTTATAGAAATTAAAAAGCACAATGTTGAGAGAATTGGACAGGAATAATTTCCTATTTTCCCCCACCATAGAGATGTCTTAAATTATTTTAGACATTTTCTGTAGCTTCTAAGTTAGATTGGGAAGTACCAATCCTTCATGAGCACCTTTCAGAAGCTTATTACAGAGCTATGAGTGCACATCTACCCCGTCTTTTTATTCAAGAAATTGAACCTAGTTCTCACCGAAAAAAAAAAAAAAAAAAAAAAAAAAAAAGCTGGAAAACTCCTGTGTAAAAGATAAATGAGAGAAAAACATAGATGCCATCTCTGTTTAGGTTAATTTTCATTGTCTCTCAAGTCTGCTGGACAAACCAAAGTTTAACATGGCAGCCACCTTCCAGAATTCTCCTGATGCCTGAGGTCCAGCCATTATTTGACTTCTGCATTTATTTCTGGTTTCCTGGCAATTGTGCACATTTACAGACTAACGAATGGTTTTAAAGCCAGGAAATAGAGTGAGTGAAACTTTTCCATTCCTAAAAAAAAATAAAAATAAAAATAAAACATGATTATTCCAAACCAAACAGAGAAAGTCTTAATGTTGTCTGGTTTAAGTATAATTAGCACTGTGTATAACCTCACTGTCACAGCAATAATTTCTGAGTTCTTTCATCTGCCTTCAGGGATCAGAAGCAAGTCAGTGAAACATGGTGAGAAGAGGTCATATAAAGACAGGGCTCACAGTCTGAAGCTACTTCAAAATACAGGATTGCATCTTTTTCTACTAAATACATGGTATTCTTGTTGAGTATGTATACATTGAGTTAGAGAAATACAGTTGGATAATCCTTTAACAGAAATCGTCACAGCCAAATGTGTTTTAGAGTTTAGAATTCATTAAACAAGAGATCAGCAAAAGAAATTCCAGAAGCACGAAAGCCAGAAAGGGTCAGATAATAAATAGGTTCAGCTTTGCAAGACATGTGGTCTCTGGAGCAACTATTCAGCCCTGCCTTTGTAGCACAAAAACAGCCATAGACAATACATCAATAAATGGGCATGTTGGGTTGCAGTGAAATTTTATTTACCAAAAAAAGGCAAAGGGCCAGATTTGGTCAACAGGCTTGGTTTGCTGACCCTTGTTTTAGCCTTTAGAAAGGCAATGTGGTACAAATTTATATGTGTTTCTATATATTTATAAATTTATGTGTACAAATTTATATGTATTTCTATATACTTATAGATATGTGTGTACAAATTTATATGTATTTTTATATGCATGTATATATGTATTATAGATAGATATGTACATTAAAGGTACATATAAATTTGTGTGTGTGTGTATATATATATGTATGTATATGTCCAATGAGCAATACACTTATCATCAACCAACATCTTTGTTTCAGCAGAAAAATACATCAATATTTATAACAAGTTGAGTGAAAAGATCTAAGCAACCACACATTGCTTGGTGTGTATTGCTTGGGGACAGTTCTCTGCCACCAAATAAATTTTGCCACCAAGTTTACATGTAATTTTCAACTTTCAAATATTTTTTTTTAATCGCAAGAAAAGGGATTATGGACCTGTACATACTCTTTTCTTGAAGTGTTTGAAATTGTTACTTTTGTACTGAAAAATTTCATGCAAGTAAAAGTAAATACACGTGGTCTGGGGGGACAAATTTTATCCATTAGTGACAGAACAATATTCTCAGAAGTTAGTTTATGAACCAAGATACTCACTACTCTGGGCCAAATTATCATTTAAAAGACCTCACCTAAAACAAAATGCTGGTGATACATTTTTGAGAATCTTTTTAAGTTCTAGAAGTTTCTTTGCGTTAGATTTACATCCTGATTTTCCTTTATTAGTCCATTTTGCCTCAAGTGACCTGTAGGATTCCAGGAACCTAGAATTAATTCCTGTGGCTATTTTGCATGTCAGTGACTAGCATAAATTTCACTTACTGAATATTTCTACTCTATTCTGCTGTGAGTATGTAACTACACTTTTCTTATTTGCATTGTTGTCATTGAGCCAGAGTATTCTCCTTCCTTAGGCATTTAAACTTTTACGAATGAAACTTTTACAAATGGCAACTGATGCATAAGTATTAGCTATTCAGGCTAGTATGATAGAGGAATGCCAAATAAAACATCTTTCGGGCTTTGCCCTCATTATAGTATGCTGATAAGCAATCAGATGATAAAGGGCAACATTTGCTATGAATTATACACTGGATGGAATCAAACCATCTTAGAATATTAGAACTGAAAGAAACTTGAAGGTGACTTCTAGGTCAAACCCTCCAATTTTCAAAGGAGGAAACTGACAATCACTGTTATTGTATATGAATCACTCAATGTTACTCAGCTGGTTAAGAGAAAGAGACAATAATAGAAACAAAATCTCTAGATTCCCAGTGTAGCCTTTTTCTCTGTAATATTAGGTTGTTCAGCTGTCAAATACAAACCTAGCTCATGCTTACTGAATAGCTATGAGCTCTGCATTAGACACCACGCCAAGTATTATAAGTAAGCGTTACACATGGTGTTTATCATCAAGGTAAAGTACAAAAACCTTGGCAATATAATGGAGTCTTTGATAAGTGCAAGCCTTAGGAGAAATATATTGCGTCAGTCTGCTCTAGAATCTTTAAGAGAAACTTCATATAAATTTGGGATAAACAATAAAGGGGGCCAGGTGCTGTGGCTCATGTCTATAATCCCAGCACTTTGGGAGGCCAAGATGAATGGATCACTGTACGTCAGGAGTTCAAGGTCAGCCTGACCAACATGGTGAAACGCTGTTTCTACTAAAAATACAAAATTAGCCAGGCATAGTGGCATGCACATGTAATCCCAGCTACTTGGGAGACTGAGGCAGGAGAATCACTTGCTCTCAGAAGGCAGAGGTTGCAGTGAGCTAAGATCGTGCCATTGTACTCCAGCCTGGACAACAAGAGCGAAACTCCATCTCATAAAAAAAAGGTGGGGGGTGGGGCTTGTCAGATTACTTAGGCAGAAGGAGACAAAAACAAAATACAAACAGGACTAGGCAAAAATTTGTCTTCTTGGCTCACATATCTTAGAATTCCAGGGGTTTAGGTAAGATGTTTCATGATTCTACAATACCGGGTATGATTATAGGTTCTTTGGATGATGGAATAAATCACAATAACACTCAGATATAGAAAAAGCAGAACTCTGCTTCTTGCAGCTCTAAATAAGTCAAAGTCCACAAAGGAAATTGTACCCAGGAACAGAACTACAGCAAGCTGGGACTGTTGGAGGTAGCTTGCAAATGGAAAATAGGATAGAGATGACTAGGCTTTGCAGGTCTCCGGCGGAATGGGTATTTTAAATAATTTTCTAGCCCAAGGAAGTAGGGACCATTTCTGGGTGTTAGAGATTTGGGGATCTATGGTATTTGGAGCTATGTGTATTATAACCCAGGATTATTAAAGCCTAATAAGGGATATATTTGGCCTAGAGCCTTAGCAAACTGTCCATGAAGGGGAATTGAAAGTTTTTAGCTGTGGCTGCAAACTTCCGTCAAGATAACAGTTGTGAGATACACCAGATCAACAGGTTTATTATCTCTTGATAACTTAATGGAGAGATTATATACTTTTTCTAATAATATTGACAAAGGTCCTGGCTTTGACTGCCATTGGTTTCAATTAAGCAATATGCTGAATTCTTTACAAAATATTGTAGCCAAAGAAATAGATTACTGATTGACAATGACCTGGTCATATGCTGGTTCCTGCAGCTGGAAGGTGGAGGCAATAACTCCCTGACTGTATTGTCTGATGGTATATAGGGAGATGGTTCCTCAAAAGAAAGTCACAGACCTTTTATCACAAGAAGAAGACAGAATTATTGGTTAAAAAAATGAATATCCATTAAATAAGTGTACCATATAATTTATGTTATAAACTGAGGCTCTTTTGAGAAAAAGAATCTATTGATAATATTGATAATTCTGCCATGACAATTGGATACATGGAAACTGTCCAGTGAAAACAAATATCTATGGTCATGCTACCATTGTACAGTTTTTCAGAGAGATACAGACCCTAAGGAGGAATTCTATATTAATTAAATGCATCTATATAGAGATAATACCTAATGCACGTGCTGCACAGGAAATAGATCTTTGTCACAAGATTGGAAGTATTTAGTAGTAGTCTCGTGAGAAAAGGAAGATGAGAAACCTATTGTGTATAGTCTTGAATATCATTCCAAAGACTTTGGATGTTTGTGAAATTGAAAGCGATTAAACTCTCCATTGAATAAACAGGCATAATTGGACCAATCTTTGTTTTAGGAAGAAAATTTTGATGTAACATTTAAATGAGTAGAAAGGACAGGAGATTTAGGGCAGGAAGACTATTCAGAGATCCATTTTATTTTTAATCTTCAAAGCCACTACTCTGTTTAAAACCTTCATTATTCCTTTCTTGTACTATAAATGTAGCCTTTAATTACTCTGTATAATTCCACTTTTTACTCCATCTCTTTCATTCTCCACGGTGGCCAGAGATACAACGTAAATTTTGATTCTGTTCTGCTTTAAATTCTCAATTATAATCCGAAAGTACAACATTCATATGCATTAACATGTCCTAAATGTCTTGTATATTTCAGCCTCTTTCCCTTTCTCCAACCTTGTCTCATGCCACAGTCCTTCTGAGTATCAAACTGGACTTTCTCACATCTTTGAACATGCAACTCAAGCCTTGCTATAGGACCTGGGCACACTGTCTCTCTTTTGTTTAGGAAGCTAGTCTCATCCTTCCTTCATACCTATTGTAATCCCTACAACTCTTCACTTTTCACCCCATGTACACATACTCTTTGCCTGGCAAAGAGCTACTCGTATTTCAAGCCTCAGCTAAAAAATGCTAACTGAACTACACCCTATAAATCTCATACATCTTACATTTTTCTTTAATATTATCATATTTACTACACAAATATTTACCTGTGTGTGTAAGGTTTTTTTGTTTTTGTTTTTCTGTTTTCGTTAAATGTCTCTCACAAGACAGCAGTACCTCAAAGGTAGAAATGAAGGAATTTAGGCTCACCATTAACACCTTAGTGCCCATTGTCTTGCAAAGAATGTAATTATAAAAGGGAACAAATAAATAAATGTTTATGAAAATGTAATAAATGAATCAATGGATATAACATATGATCTAATTTATGTAAGGTGATAAAGGTTGTGGTGTCAAAAGGATTGGAAAGATAATGTCAGATATGAGAACATTTGAGAAAGAACATTGACTCAATATATATGTTGACCCCTGAATATTGTTTTTCTTCCTGTGATTTTTATCTTTTGATTAAATTTGGAAAGCATTTAACTTAAATTTTATTTAAATGTTAAATACAATCAATGTTTTTGGTTTAAGATGAAGGAACTCATGACAGAAAGAAATGAAAGATTTTTAAAGTTTAAAAATACATCAGAGAACTGATAAAAATTTTATTATTTACTATCATCACACTTAAACTCCACATGCTTCCAAAAAATATTTAAGGTTTCAATAAAATATGTTTCCACTATGTTAAAGTTTCCAAAGGCTCTTATCACTTGATATATAATAGTTTTATCAAATGTAACCTACTACATCTCTTGATAGAAAAGCTGCAAAATTATATCATAAAAAGGTCATAGAAATAATAAAGGCAATAATAGTGGCTGTTTTTGTAAACAATCAACCATACTCTTTTACAGTCATAGAGTTCATAATAACTGAGCTTAATTGTCAAGATTAGTTGCTGAGCTTACCTACATGAGTTGCTACAGACCATGGACATAGATGAGTTTATTCTGAGCTTATTCTAAGTTTTTGTCAGTTTAGGAGTTTTTATGAACCTCTTATTAGATTTCTTTTTTGGGCTAAAGGCCAAACTAACACTTTATCTTGATTTCATTTATCACTACATAGCTTAAATGTCAAAATAAATTAAAGAAAATTATGATGCAACCCCTTAGGAAAAGCATGTGTCATACCTGAAAGATAACACTGCTAGAAATTGATTTCTTGCAGAAATTTTGTAGCACAAGATTAATTTTATTTCTTGTGATATTAGGACAAATAATGTTTTCTAATATTTCAGGTGTGAATTGAAATTAAGAAAATATGAGCTGGAATTACTGGAGTTTGCAGAACAAATGTATGTGTAGAAAGCATCCATTTAGGTTGCTTTATTTTGAATAATAATATTAATACTAAATTGAATTAATATGCAGCAAATATATGCTTATTAAAATATTCATGTTTGTACATTTTTCATTTCATGACAATTTGGTCTCTTTCAGACTCTTGAGATACTGACTGGAAGATAAACTTTTTTTTCCATCTGATTGTATGGGAGAAATTTTTGACCTTAGAAAGTGGAAATGAGGTTGCTATGGAAACTGGTAATTCTGCTGCCACTCATAAACTCTTGTGCAGGTAAAGTGTTCTGTTATTATGAGTTTTGATTGATAAATATATTAGCATTGTATTTCTTTCTATCGGTGAAGAAATTTTCAAAATGCACAATTTGTATGTTATTTGAATGACTAAGTGATAATGTTTTGAAGGTAACCTCTATGACTCAGACAGGGAAAGTTTAATCCTTAAAAATGTATCAAATGCCAGTTTTAAATGGAAACTAACATTATTACATTTATAAATTGTCAAATATGACATTTTTATACAATGTAATTATGTAATATTTAATTATGTAATAAAGTAGTATGGCATTTTTATAAAAGAATGCAATTAAATATTTTTACCACCAATAAACAGTGAATAATTTTTCTTATTTTCATTATAGTGAAGTCTTTAAAAAATTACAATTAAAACATATTTTCTCGCATGTTTAGAATTTGATATGACAAAAAAATCAAAGCTATATTCATTTACAAGAAAAGGTAATATGAAATGTTACCTAAGAACTAGAAATAACCTTAGATGTATTTTCTTTTTAATTATTGCAAAAGAATAGACAAGAACATGTTTTTATATTCAACTTAAACATGTTAATATCTGTGTATCAGTTAACTTTTGCTTTGTAACAAGCCATGCCAAATGTGAGTGTAATAAAATAACAAATAATCATATATTTAGTTGATAAATCTGTGTGTTGGCAATTTAGGATGGGCTCAAATGGGTCTTCTTTTGGTTTTGCCTGGGTGCACTGCATCTTTGATGAGCTGAGTCATCTGAGATGTGACTACTCTAGAACATTCCTAACTGAGACAACTGTGCTGCCATGGCTCTGGTCCAAATGTTACCCTCTATGAGTCTGGGTTCTTTTATATGGTAACTGTCCAGGATTTCAAGAAAACAAAAGACAGAAAGATGTAGCATTTCCTGATGCCAAGGCTTGGAACTGCTACATTGCCATTTCTGTGACATTATTTTGACAATTGTAAGTCACAAGACCAGTCCAGCTTCAATGGATATGGAATGATACTACATCTCTTGATAGAAAAGCTGCAAAATTTTACCATAAAAAGGCCATAGAAATAATAAAGGCAATAATCGTGGCTGTTTTTGTGAACAATCAACCATAGTCTGTTACAGTCATAGAGTTCATAATTACTGAGCTTAATTGTCAAGATTAATTGTTGAGCCTAACTACATGAGTTGTTACAGAGCATGGACATTTATTAGATCATGGGATTATCAAAGAAGCCTCTCTTCTACCATGCTATGCTTCTTCCCTCTGACTATGTGATGATAGGTATTAGTGAAGTTTCACATACTTACAACAAAGCAGTAATATATTGAGAGACGTGCAGAAATAAGCATAATAATTTACAAGGCAGAAACACAGTAATTGTAAAGGACATATATTTTATAGCAATCTTGAGAAATAGATATGCTGATCTTAAAAGGAATGAGAATGCTAAAATACGCAGAAATCAACCAGGAGATTCAGAAAACCACATAAATAAAAGCAATTTTACCACTAGCAAAGCTAACAGCTAGAAGTGCTATAGTTATATTTACTCAAAGTGATTACAGTATTTTCATTGGTGACACTTCTAAGTCTCTAAAACAAAGATTTGGGGTTAAATAATAATGTATTCCTTTTTTGATAATAGATTAAGAAAAGACAGAAAAAGTCATCAAGGTGCCCCCAAATCATACATGTATGAATAAGAATTATATTCCTACTCTTAAGTTTCATCTTCCTGTCAAAATTCAACATTAACATTTTGCCCTTTAAATATGTATATTGAATTAGCATAGGATCTCTAAAAGACCTTTCGTGTTAAATTGAAATAAATTATTATTCTCAGAACACATATCAAATCTGAGAAATACTCCAGCTCTTATATTAACTTTTATTTATCCAAATTGGATGTGATTCAACATGCCCTGTTGCTTTATTCTAATGGGTGAAATAATCATATACCCTTGGTGCACAATTTCATTGT